>NC_143018.1:151969392-152156892 GCF_055824585.1 Amblyomma mixtum
TGGGAGGAACTTCAGGCAGTTGTGTGCACTCTGAAGGACTGTATTCATGCCTTGGTTTTAACGGAAATTAATATACAAGATTATGACATAAATCAATTTCGCCTTGAGGGATTTCAGGAGTATTTCTTTACAAGGCCGGGCAGAAAGGGTGGAGGAGTTGCAGTTTTTGTTAAAAATGACTGGGCCGTTACTGAGGTTGCGATTCCATTCACTTCAGCTGAATCTGTTTCTCTAAGAATTGAAAATGGAGATATAGTATTTGGATTGGTCTCCATTTACCGACCACCATCGAGCAGCGCCTCATCTTTCTTGGGGGAACTCAATGACGCCTGCGTAAACTTGGCTGCGTTCCATAATCTGTGCATAATAGGGGACATTAACATAGACATACTCAAGGCAGAAAAGAAAACTGCTTCTAGCTACTTGAACATTCTGGCTGACTTCGGCATCGAGTCTGTTATAAATCAAGTGACTCGGGAAGAAATCCTTAGCAATACGCTAGTTTCCTCGTGTTTGGATCACGTTAACATCCGTGTTTCTGACGTTGCTTCAGTTGAGGGTATTGCTATCAACCAGAAACTTGCTGACCACTATTTTGTCGGATGTTGTATTGTCTCCAGGGTGAAAGTTTCTAATAAGCGAAAAGTAGAAAGCATTGAAATTATTGACAAAAAAGTTTTGGATCAGTGTGTGGCCGGTTATGATTGGAGCTCTTTTCTGTCAAAGCCGCATGGTGAAGCGATGTATGATGATTTTTTGGACTGTTTCGGCACTTTTGTTCAGACCGCCAAAAGAAATGTGAAAGTAAAAAGACGCAATCAAGACCTCAGTTGGTTACATCCTGATGTACTCGCAGCGATACATGAAAAAGATACTTTATGGCAGCGATGTAGGCGATATCCGAAAAATGTGGCATTGCGAAACGCTTTTAGAGCCGCAAGAAATAGAGCCACGGCGCTTTCTCGATTAGCAAGAAGAAACCAGTACCAGAAGCAGTTTTATGATTCCAGAAATGACTCTGCTAAAACGTGGCAGCTGGTAAATGAACTGCGCGGTTACAAGCCTCGTGACACACAAGGGATTATCGAGCGAAATTTTGGTCCTGTAAGCAAGGATCTTGCAGATCGATTTAACCTGCATTTTTCATCCGTGCCTACTCTTGAATCTCTGAGTGTTTCTTCATCGGCGCGCATGCGTAATGTCGCAGTCTCTGAGTCAGCTTTTCTGCCTGAAATGAGCGAAACTGATATGCGGGAAATTTTGCAGTCGTTCAAAAAAAGAAAGTCCGCTGGCATCGACGGCATTCGTATGGATGATATTGTTAGAAATTTCGAGGTCCTGAAAAACGTGCTTCTCTGTACGTTAAACACTATCATTGCGACCGGCAAAGTCCCCGACTCTATGAAACGTGCAAGAGTTATCCCTGTGCCTAAAAAGGGTGATTCATCAGAAATTAAAAACTATCGTCCGATATCTGTGTTGCCTTGTTTAGCGCAAATTTTAGAAAAACAAGTGTCCAGAGTTATGCACAGTTTCCTGGATTCACATCAAACGATTGCAGACAATCAGTACGGATTTGTGGCAGGAAAGGGCACACTGAGCCTGCTGGAAGACGTCTCGGACCTGTTGCACTCTACTCTTGAACTGAATCAGGTTGCCTGTGGTCTGTTCTTAGATGTGTCCAAAGCATTCGATTCAATAGACCATCAAATACTGCTTCAAAAATTGTATATTTATGGTTTCCGTGGTCATTTCCATGACTTTTTGAAGAGTTACTTGTGTCATCCTACTCAACTTGTTTGTATAGGAAAAAAGAGGAGCTCCCCCGTAGAACTTAGGTGTGGTGTTCCGCAGGGGTCTATTCTATCACCTTTGTTATTCAATATTTTTGTCAATGACTTGAAACAAAGCATTACTTCATCTAACCTGTACCAATATGCAGACGACACACTTCTTATTTCTCGCCACATAGACTATTACGCCTGTGTTGAGCTGCTCCAAAAAGATGCGACTGCCGTATTAGACTGGTATGACTCAAACCTAATCAGTATAAATAACACAAAGACCCAACTAGTATGTTTTAGAAGCCCTCTGAAGATTCTCAACTTAGATGCTCCTCTAAGGCTACATTCCTCTAACTGCTGTTCCTGTCAATGTTCGCCGGTTCCCTATGAAGGAATGGTAAAGTACATGGGTATTTATCTAGACTGTGACTTAAGTTGGCGCTCTCACCTATCTTATGTTTGTAAACAGCTGAGAAGTGTGTCTTGCCTTTTATACAATGTCAAATTATACACGCCTGTCTTGGTTAGAAGGGTGATACTTCACTCATTAGGCTACTCAGTGTTGCGATATGGTATTTGCTGTTTTTTTAACTGTGCGGAATTTTGGAAAACGCGGGTAAATAATTTGTTAAAGAGTGCGTTAAAAAGTGTAGCGTACAACACTTCTGTGCCTAAGGAGGATTTGTTTCTTAGCTTTAGTTTCCCAAAATTTAACAATGTCTTTCTTCAGTATGCCGCCGTCAGACATATGTGGACTAACGAATTCAAAGTTGCTCGGTCATCTGGTCATAACCTCCGTTCTGTCTCCACCTATGAACTACCAATTACTAGAACTAAATACGGAGAAAGCCAGCGCTGCTTTTATGTCCCCGCAATATTTAACAGTCTACCTAATGAAATAAAGGTACTGAAGAATAAAAAGGCAATAAAGAAAGCCCTCATAACCTACACTGTCTTAAAGGAAAAGACAGTATAAAGGAAGTAGTGCTCCAGATTTGTTTTCTTGTGTTCTTAGAGTATAACGCTCTCATCACCTTCTTTTTTTTTCGGTTTTAGTAAGTAACCTAAAGCAAACCACTTGATCATTTCCTGTTGTTAATGACTTTATTGTGTTTCCTTGAAGTGTTTTTCTTTTCCTTGTGCATTGTCAATTTGAAATGTTTTTCCTGAGTAGGAAAAAAAGAGATTTGCCGCCTGCTGCCGGGTTTTGCCCAACAAGCCACTGATGGCTTTGGCATGCCCGGAATTGTATTGTATTGCCTGACAGGAAATAAAATTATTATTATTATTATTATTATTATTATTATTATTATTATTATTATTATTATTATTATTATTATTATTATATCGTTAATCACTGCTCCAACCATTACAAAAGCCTCTTTACACACTTTAGATTATACATAAATTTCAAGCAGTAAAGTCTACAGACTTTCTGTAAACAAATCTTATATATAGTTCATGGCCATGGAAGATGGAAGATGGAAGATGGAAGTTCATGGAAGATGTATGGCCATGCATGTTTAGTAGACTTTAGAGTATAGACAGTCCACAGACTACAGATAGGCCAAAGGAAATATATATTGGAAGGCAGTGCAGCCTGTAGGATGTAGATAGAAAGTATACAGGCCATATTTATAAGGGAAGTTAGAGCGCATTTTTTTTTATGGTCTTAAAGGCTAGTATATAAGGGTGATTTACCGAAATAAGAAATGGCCAAGACCACGGCCACTCCCAAAAGGAAGAGGACTAAGTTGATGACGCCGAGATGGGGCCAGTACGAACTGGCATCGCCTTCGGCTCTGCAGAAAAGGGAGAGGAACAGTATTAACGTCCGCATTGTTCTCTATGTCCTGAGCGTTCATAATCACTGCGGATAAAAATGTGACGCCAAGGACTTCATACGAAAGGCTCCAAAAGCTTCTAGGAAACCAACCTTTACTTAAATGACAAGAATGGCCTTATCCCAGATCTTCCATTCCGTATTCAGGAGGACCAATTTTTTTAGCGCATCTACTGAGCGCCCTTCTAAAGGTATGTAGTTTCCCGATCCTAATATGCTGCTTTTCTTTTGGATGGCGTCTAAATTTTTCTTTCCTCCTTGTTCCGTTATTAACGGGATGGCGATTTCCTCCACAACAATGCTTCATTGGAGTCCGGATTAGTTTACTTAGATTACAGATTTGTGTAGACATTATCCCCCACTTTGTTATGGGTACTGGTAATTACCATGCTTTGTTTTTCTTTCAGTGCGTACATTCGGTTCTTGGCCATGCCTAGTTTTCTCTTGAGCACTTTTAGCCGACCTCCGTTCTTCAGAGATGGGTCTCCTCTTTGTACATTACATTGTTTCCTTATGTCGGTTACCTTAGGTGTATTGATTAGCTTTGACAGTAGCGCCAGTTTTATGTGTGGAACTTCGTAATGAGATCTTTCTTCTCCTGAGAGAGCTTATCGATATTCTGTCTGTTTACCCTACATTATACACACGAATACGCCTGTATTACATCATAAAGCCAGCAGTAAAATTCCAGTAAGGAAGCGTGTCCAGCGGGGAGACACGATCTCGCCAATGCTATTCACCGCCTGTTTATCGGATGTGTTGCGAGGTCTCGATTGGGAACAGTTGGGGATAAGAGTGATAAGAGAATACATAAGAGAGAGAGGGATAAGAGAATACGTAAGTAATTGTCGATTTGCTACTGACATTGCCTTGCTAAGTAACTCAGCAAATTTCATTTTAATACCTTAAAGACCCACTGGGGGTATTACATAAGGGGTTGCAAAGCATCATCAATGAGTTAGACAGGCAGAGCACCACAGTAGGTGTGTCCATTAACCTGCAGAAGACCTAAGTAATGTTCAACAGTCTCGCAAGGAAATAGCAGTTCACATTTGTTAGCTAGGTGCTAGAATTGGTAAGGGAACACGTGTACTCAGGGCAGGTAGTGGCTGCTGATCCGGATCATCACAGGGAAATAACTAGAAGAATAAGGACGGGAAGGACCGCATATAGCAAGTTCTCTCGGATCATTAATGACAGTTTACCAGTATCCGTCAAGAGAAAAGAACACAACAGCTGTACCTTACAGGTACTCAGTTACGAGCCAGAAACATTGGGGCTAACGAAAAGGGTTCAGCTTAAGGACAACGCAGCGAGATATGGGAAGAAAAATGATAGGTTCAACGTTAAGAGGCCGCAAGTGGGCAGAGAGGGTGAGGGAATAACGCATAGTAATCACATCCTAGTCGAAATCAAGAGGAAGAAATTGGCTTGGGCAGAGCATGTATTGCGAAGGCAAGATAACCGCTGGTTCTTACGGGTAACGTAGTGGATTCCATGAGAAGGCAAGCGTAGCAGAGGTCGCCAGAAAGTTAGGTGGGCGGATGAGATCAAGAAGTTTGCGGGAATAGTGGCCGCAACTGGCGAAGGACAGGGTTAATTAGAGAGACATGGGAGAGGCCTTTGTCCTGCAGTGGGCTTAGTCAGGCTGGTGATGATGATGATGACGCCTGTATGGAGTAAAAAGGAGTAACCTGTCCTCCGGTGCACTCTCTATCATAAGAGTGAGAGCGTCAGAGTAGAGCTCACTCTCTCTTTACGTTTTTTTTTGTTAAGAATGTACAGTTTACTTTTGTTGCTGCCTTCGTAGTGATGTTATTGCGGTTATCGTTCAATCTAGAGATTTCTACGGAGAAAAATTTAGTGCGCCAAGACCGCTTCGTAAAAACTGGTTTGTATGTGCCCGAGAAGAATATTTTGACGGCAACGACAGATAAAGATGTTCGGCGACACTCAAAGAGGTTCTACTGGAATATACGACTAGGGATGCTCCAATGACCACCACAGAGGGAATTAAAAAGAAAAAAAAAACTGGGCGACGCTTAACTTACCCTTAAGAGTACATTACGATGGCATTCGAGATCCCTCTGGCGTCAGTATGCTCTTTCTCTTTCATAGGCTCACTGAACGCGGGGAGTTGTGATGCCACCACTCGCCCAGTGATGCAGCGCTAACGGGCACCGCATTTTTTCCTCACTTCCTTTTTTTATGTTTTCAATGCAAGTACCTACAGCTCCCATGAGGCATTATTGTAGGGGGGTATAACTACATACAATAACGCATGCAAGTAAGATATTGGGAAACATATCAGCGAGGTAACACAACATACTAAAAGAAGACTAAATGAGTTCACAAGTAGTATGAGTGATAACATTACCTACATCGGCGCAGCGCTGGTCAACACACGAGACCTGGAAGAAATGCATCAGAGATCATCATTTCAACAGCGCTTTGGAAATCAGGTGCACAAACCACATCATTCGGAAGCTAGTTCCAGTCCAGAATTACGTTAGGGAAAAACGAATACTTAAATACATTAACGCGGCATTGACCACTCAATCTTTTTCGTGTTGTCTAGTCTCTCCGAAATGCGGCACGGCTTCTGATTATTCTGATGAAATGGAGTCTTTACGCGCTTCATAAAGGAGTTTAAGAAAAAAATGTTTGAAATCGGAGCATGGAAAGCAAGGTTTTCCACTCAGAAAATTCAAAATAAAAAAAAATCAGACAGACGCGTTTTACTCGCCCATTTCACTTGCCCTGTTCTGAGAGGGCGAAGCGAATCAGAACTGTATTGAACACACTCGAAAGGAGATTGGTAGCCCACAGGCGAACATTTTTACGGCGTCATCCCTCCGTGTAAGCGCTGTAGACAGGGCAGGGGCGAATAACTGAACAAAGGAACTGTAGCAGAATGGCAGATTGGGCGAGTTGGTGTTCTATGGTTACAAGTACATTCAAACTGAGCTAAACAACAGGACCAGAAAGAGTAGTAGACAAACACGGCGCTGAACTTACAACTGAGTTTATTAGAAGGAAAAATTTCAATACATACAAAAACGGGCACACGTGCGCACAGTCATGCATCAAAGTAGCGATAAAATCAACAAGCCACTAAAATCGCACGTATTGTACCTGCCTTCAAAATGACCTTTGTGCAGCAATGTCATTTCTTTCCTTGACAAATCTAAAGAACTTTTGGTAACGCAACCATTCGATGTTCTAGTTATGTGGAATGCTTCAGCGACTTCTCTTGTAGTCTTGCCAGTATGAAAAAATAACAATTCTGTATCGTCAAAGAATGGCACGAATTTGCATACACTGGAATGACTTGCCAGATTCCTGTCTTTCTTTCTGCAATGAATTGGCATGCTCCATAAGCCTAACATTAATGCAACGGCCTGTCTGGCCTATGTAAGTGTGACCAAACGATAAAGGATTTTGGTATACAACCCTCATCTCGCAATTAACGAATCTGTTCACATGGTTCACCTTGCAGACAGACTTACGTTTGGCACCTTCCTGCTTTCTCTCAACTGCTGCACTTAACTTACCCAGCTTATTAGGAGCAGAAAAAACAGCCCTCACGCCATAATTGGCCCCTACCCTTTTAAAACGATGTGACAACGTGTGCATATAAGGCATGACAACTACTTTTTTCCCCTCAGCATTTTCTTTGGGGTGACCCCGAACATTTCAGTGTTCTAAGAACCTTATCAGCACCAGCCACCAGTACGGAATCAGGATACCCAGCCTCCCTACATCTCTGGGCTCGGACTGCAAGACTAGCAAACATTTGACGCATACAAGACTTTTTTGAAGAACGGCAAGACGCGTAATTAACAGGAGGTTTTTCACTCCTGGGAGCGTACCGCCAGCATACATGGTTCGGCAAGAAGGACAAGCTCATATCTAGGAACTGCAAGGCGTTCCTCTGAGGGATCTCATGCGTAAACCTAAGTCTAGACCCATGCTGTGGAAAAACATCAAGTACCTCAGGCACAAACTCAGTACCCAAAGACCTAACTAAAACCAGGAAGTCATCCACATACCGAAAAACTCTAATGCACTTTTCATTTAAGTCACTCTCTATTTTTCTGTCAACATAACTGAGAACAATTGTGACAGGATGTATTGGTATGGCCGTCAGAAATCTTATATGCATCAAATGTTTGCTAGTCTTGCAGTCCAAGCCCAGAGATGAAGGGAGGCTGGGTATCCTGATTCCGTACTGGGGGCTGGTGCTGATAACATTCTTAGAACACTGAAATCTTCGGGTCAGCCCAAAGAAAATGCTGAGGGGAAAAAGTAGTCGTCATGCCTTATGTGCATGCGTTGTGATATCGTTTTAAAAGGGTGGGGGCCAAGTATGGCTTGAGGGTTGTTTTTTCTACTCCAATAAGCTGGAAAGTTAGGATTGGTTTGGTTTGGTTTATTGGGGTTTAGCGTCCCAAAGCGACTCAGGCTATGAGGGACGCCGTAGTGAAGGGCTCCGGAAATTTCGACCACCAGGGGTTCTTTAACGTACACTGACATCGCACAGTACACGCGCCTCTAAAATTTCGCCTCCATAGAAATTCAGCCGCCGCGGCCGGGATCGAACCCGCGTATTTCGGACCAGCAGCCGAGCGCCGTAACCACTGAGCCACCGCGGCGGGGCGGGGTAAGTTAAGAGCAGCAGCTCAGACAACGCAGGAAGGTGCCAAACGTAAGTCTGTCTGCAAGGTGAATCATATGAACAAATTCGTTAAGTGCAAGATCGGGGTTGTATACGAAATTCCTTTATCGTGTGGTCACACTTACATAGGCCAGACAGGCGGATGCATTAATGTTAGGCTTATGGAGCATGTCAATTCATTGCAGAAAAAAAGACACGACCCTGGCAAGTCATTGCAGTCTATGCAAATGCGTGCCATTGTTTGATGATACAGAATTATTATTTTTTCATACTGACAAGACTGCAAGAGAAGTCGTTGAAGTATAACACATTACTACAAGATCGAATGGTTGCGTTAGCAAAACTTCTTTAAATTTGTCAACGAAAGAAATGACATTACTGCGCAAAAGGGTAGCTGGGAGGCAGGTACAATACGTGCGATTGTCGTGACTTGTTGATTTTATCTTTACTTTGATGTATGACTGTGCGCACGTGTGCCAATTTTTGTATGTATATATTGAAATTATTCCTTCTAATAAACTCAGTTGTAAGTTCAGCGCCGTGTTTGTCTACTAGTCTTTCTTGTCCTGTTGTTTAGCGCTGTTTGAATGTACTTGTCACCATGAACAAAGGAAGCTCCCCGATGTTTCCTTGTTGGTAGGAGTGAAAGGCTATCACCGGTGCCACCTACCCTGGTAAAGTGGACTCCTGTCCATCTTTTCAGGTTTGTGGGCAAGGTGTGTCGGCTGGCTTTTTTTTTCGCAGTTTTCTTCACGTGGTTCGAACAACAGCGCTCGCCTCAAAGATAGTTTCAAGCGAAATAGGAAGTGTAGGCCCTAGTGTTATTCTTAATAGTTTTCGTTCGCTTTCAGTGCTTCTCTTCAGTTTTTGGGGCATACGAAAAGCTTACAGCACTACAAACATAATATTTTGACCTGTTTCCGAGTATAAAAGAGTTAGGTTCAAACTGGAACCACAACCAACTAGGAAAGCAGCGCATAATCTCGATGCCCCCTCATTTCCGCTGCCGAAATCATGGGTGCATTGCGCCACCACCGGCCAGAAATGAGCATTTCTGGAGAAGGTTAAAAAATAAGAAATATTACAATCTTGGCGATCTCTACTGGCGTTCAGCTATCACTCCGTTACTTACTTTGCGCACAAAGAATAAACGTCACATGCTTAATTAACGTCGCATGATCTCTTTAACGATGGGCAACTGCCCTGGCAGTGCCGTTTCGAAAACGCGTTGCTCTTCCCGAGAGCGATGAATGACCTCATGCACACTCCCCCTGTGAGCAGGCGGAAGTTGCCCTTTATTAATCTGCGAAAACTTCATTGCCGCCTGGCATACGTGGCAGGTGGATCATCTGCATTATTCGCTACACAGACGGACTCCGGCTTTTCTCGAGAACGAGGCCTCTAGTGCTAAAAATATAGGGAAGCAATAGCTCTTCGAGGCGTAACCAGAGCTCGCTGCTGCTTCTCGCTCCTTCCTTTTCATCTTCCTGCCAACAAAGGTATAGTAGACAAATCGAGGTTCGGTCGCGAGGGGAGAGCTTCTATTGAAAAGCGAGGAATACCCATCAGGACGTATGGGAGGAAACCATGTAGGTTCAAAAGCGCCTCTCGTATGCTCAGGCCTTCTAGTGTTTGTCCACAGCAAGCCACTTTCTGAACACCATTGTCCATACGCCATTGCCGGCCCCTTTCTATTAAAAACAGCTCGACAGCCTTATACCTCTGGATTTAATGCGGATCTGCGTGAAGGAAATATTTTAATGCGGCTGTTTCATCAAATCAATGATTGCCGATGTAAAAAGCTGCACACTTCCCATTTGTCATCTGCTGTTTTGTTGATTGCTCCGGGACCTCGCGTCAGCCTGCAAATTTCCTCCTCGTTTTGATGTCTACGTCATTAACTTTGACTGGCCTTGCGCATAGACGACTTAATGACCGCGATATGCTGCCACAGAATGGGATAGACCGGAGCTATCGACTAGATTACCCTGTAATTCCTTTGTCAATCGACAATAATATTATGGTGATGGCACGCACATTGCATTGCCGTTGTGGTCTCACCATCTACTCTCCTTTCCTCGCATGTGCGCCTCTTTGCATTCTTTCTCTCGTGAAGAGCACTCTTCACAGACGCGATTTCATTGCCACGCCACCTGTTGACATCTATGCGAAACAAGCTGCAGCGAGGAAGGTGGCTGGTGTGGACGGAGGGAGCGCTTTTGATTCCTCCGAATACGTCGTGACGCCATCTGTCGGATACTTCAGGAGGCGAAGAACTATTGGCGTGTCCTTATCCGCAGCGTTGATACCACTGTCTATTACACTGTGTGCATGGCACAGTTCTCAGAGTAGCAGCGTGAGTAAAAATAACCGCATCCGGAGGGGAGGGTATCACGAACTTGTTCTTGCTTGGCTCATCCAAAGGCGAAAAAGAATTTCTTTTTTTTTTGCATGAATGTCTATCACGAGTGGTTGTAGGGTGGAGTAATTCTGCTGGGATGGAAAGTAGAAGGTAACACTTACTGGGGTGGTTCCTCATCTGTGGCGAAAGATGCACCGACAAAAACTGGGCTCAAAATCTTCGCGTAGTGGGACGTATCCGCGCGTCCAATACTCACAGTGCGAGACACACATGAAAAAAATGCTGGTGAATACTCATCCACTTCGTTTTAGTTATTCTTAAGCGCGTTATTATTTGGCTTACAGGCTATCGAATAGAACATTATTAGGCTTGGTTTTGTTTCATGGGGTTTAACGTCCCAAAGCGACTCAGGCTATGAGAGACGCCGTAGTAGAGGGCTCCGGAAATTTCGACCACCTGCGCTTATTTAACGTGCACTGACATCGCATAGTACATGGGCCTCTAGAATTTCGCCTCCATAGAAATTCGACCGCCGCGGCCGGGATCGAACCCGCGTCTTTCAGGACAGAACATTATTGGATATAGCCTCATTTATCTATTGCATGTTGCCTTAGCTCATTAAGCGTTTTTGCGAAAATCGGGAGGCGAAGGATTAGGGAGTAGTGAGTGTTTGGTGGATGGACTGAAAGAGCGTGCTGTTCAGAAAGGTCACGAACCCTCAGCAATTCTGGTCGTGAATATCCAATCGCGTTCCAGAAGCCTTTTTACTCATATGTTTCCACCATGTCTGGCTATAAAATTGTTTAGATGCCTGCTATCGGGAAGCCAAAGTGCGTAGATCTGATAATAGGTTTTTGCAATTTATTTATTTAGGGCATACTGCAGGCGCAGTGAAGGACCCTGGCAGGAGGGGCACAATAAACACATTACAAAGAAGCACAAAACAAAATTACAAGGCAAGTTAAAAAAATAAATGAACATGCGAATCATGCGAAATATATCTTTAGACCAATCGCGTAAAGATGGAAAGAAACATTTCCGACGAGTTATTTCTCCCGATATGCGCCAGAGCAATATTCCAGGTTATCTCTTGCAATATTTTACGATCAATACACCGGTGCTCCAGAGCTTTTGCGAGGGACGCTATGCGTGCCAGCGGTATCCGTCAGCTATTACATTGTGCCAACTAGTACTTCTTATATCAGGGAAAGCCGACCGAGTTCTAAGTACCACATCATCTATGGGGCGCACAAATGAGACGCAGAAATTAATTTCCATCCTTGACAATAACGATTTTGTGATTTTGTCCGCTTGAGCATTATCAGCTCCAAATGTTTAACGCCGGTGCGATGGGTTTTAGAGTAAGCAGCAAAGTATATGTGTGCATAGCGATAGTTCACTCAATGGAATGTTCCGCATAGGCTCGAAATATTAGCGTGTCGAGGACGGAACGGAGCCATAGTTCACTGTTAATACGAGTTAGTTGGTACAGATTGTCCATTCTTGCAGGAAAAATGTGCTACATGCCGCATGAAGAAACGCTAACATCGGTACTGAACATGATCTGCCGGTCTAGTTGGTTGCGATCCATGTCCATCAGCAGCACGAACGCCATCAGGAAAAAGATGCAGATAGGATACAGCGTGAAGTTCAGCGCTCTCTCCTATATGCACCTTTTTCGGAATTATGTTCACGCTGCCTATATATATGCATCGGTATTGACTGCCCCATTTCGCAACCTTGGCGCAATAGCATGACTGCTGTCAATATATTTGTGCTTAAGGCACCATGAATACAAAGGCAGGAGGGAAGAAAGAAGCGAAGTAAAGGAAGGAAGGAAGAAAGGAAGAAAGGAAGAAAGGAAGAAAGGAAAGAAGGAAAGAAGGAAAGAAGGAAGGAAGGAAGGAAGGAAGGAAGGAAGGAAGGAAGGAAGGAAGGAAGGAAGGAAGGAAGGAAGGAAGGAAGGAAGGAAGGAAGGAAGGAAGGAAGGAAGGAAGGAAGGAAGGAAGGGGCATAAACCAAGGGAGTGAGAGTGACACCGGCCAGCTCGTATCGAGACCGCTACGGAATAGCCATCATATAAGTAGAGGAATAGCACACACGGTTCGACTGCAACTGGGATAAGAAGAGTATGAAATTCCCTCAGGAGTCCACGGTAATACTCAAGGCATTTTTAAGCGAGCTTGGAACTTTTGTGGCAGCACAGCATCTGGGATACTCGATGGAGTTCATGAAAAGGGACCTGTGATTGGCGTTCAGAAGGCCACTGAAAGTTAGTTGGTCCGGGCTTCGGTTAAGCAGTAGCCGGGATTAGCCTTAGAGTACTTATGGCAATCGCTCCAGCTATGGCGCATATCAGAGAAAATCCAGAACCAGCCTACCACTACCCGAGGAGACCCGTGTCCACCAAGAAAGAAATCGAAAGGGGGCCGTATTACAGCGCACCTCTTAGTTCGTGAGCCTTCAGGAAAAACAAGTTTAGCCACGCAGTCCAAAGACACATCCCAGCTGCTCAGGCTGCGTGCCCAAGACACGCGCTCATGTGAAAAACCAGCACACAGTTACGGAATTGTTGTTGGTAACACACAACAGCACCGCTTAAGCACACATGATGAATTATCTGCAGTCCTACCGGTGCACATGCAAAAAGGGTGCGCCAGAAGATCAGGCGAGGGACGCTTACTCGTGACAGACTCCTTGCCTCAAGAGGGAGATCAAAAATAGTATTGTAAGGTATTCTATGGAAATATCACTGATGGTAAATATTGCCACGCATCATTGTAGTGTCCGTTTGTTCGCGCATAACGCTGCAGGAACGGGGCGTTCTCATTTTTGTCCGTGACGCGAGAAGCGACCGGACTAATCTCGATTGATCATAGCCATGAAGAACTGCATCTAGGTTTTCCATACTACTGTAGTTGATTTTGACCTGTTATATCGAAGTTTCCTGGCCGGCTTTAAATTAAGCGGTGCAGCTAGCTGCGGGAATTCGTAGTTCGACGACTGACGAGATAGTTTGATGCTTACGCCGCTGCCATGCTATTTAGTTCGTTTGCTGGTGCAAGTCAGCCCAAATAAAGAGCATCGTTTCCAAGTCTTGTTGGTGTCTTTCTGAACGCTGGACTGCCGTCACTACAACGTGACATCTGGTGGAGGTGCGGGTTGGCCTTCCATGTACCGGATACACCGGCAAGTCGTGATGCCAGCCCTCTGAGTCATTCACCGGAGGACCTGACTCCAGAACACCGAGCAAGCTAACGTCTGCTAGGGGACGCATCTGAGTTCGGGACTCTGCGAGAGCCTACGCGGAAGCGAAAGCAAACAGCAACGTCCACCATGAGCTTGCCCCAGACGTCGACTCCAATCATTCTGCAGCAGCCCCAGGTGCTACCAACCCCAACCTTCGACGCTTCGCCAGGCGCATACCCCGAAGAATGCCTGGAACAGTTCGACCGTGTGGCTATCTTGAACAACTGGGACGATGCCATGAAATCTAGGCGCGTCTTCTTCGGCTTGCAGAGACCAGCAAGAATCTGGTTTGAGAATGAGGAAGCTATCCTTACGGACTGGGAAACCTTAAAGGAGCAGCTTCTCAAGACTTTCAGAAACGTCGTGAGAAAGGAGAGAGCCCAGCAGCTGCTACATTCTCGCATACAACACCCAAACGAGACCGTCGCAGTGTACACTAAGGAGGTGAGGCGTCTGTTCCGGCGTGCCGACGCAAACATGAAGGAAGAAGAAAAGGTAAAGCTGCTTATGCGAGGAGTTAAGAGCAACTCTTTGCCGGCCTCGTCCGCAACCAACCGAAAACCGTTGAGGAATTTGTAGAAGAGCCATCCACCATAAAAAAAAAAAACTGTTGATGCCAGAGCCCGCCAGTATGACCGCTAGTAGCAAGCTGGCCGGACACCGCTAACAAAGATAACCTGCGGGAGGTTATACGTCAAGTTGCACGACAAGAGCTCCGACGATTGCTGCCAACGGGAACGCAACCGCAGCTTACTTCGCTCACTGACGTCATCCGGGGCGAAGTTCAACAGGCCTTGGGTGTGACGCCGACCACCACGCACCCTCTGGAGCTTCCAACCATGACTTACGCCGCAGCAGTGCGCCGTCCTGCACCTCGACGACGGGTTCCAAGCCCCTATCGCCCTCAGCCACCTGCGCTGAACCACTGTCCTCTCGCCCCAATCCGCCCGTCCTAAGAGCGTAGCACACGCAAGAGGAAATGCGACGAGCGGAGAACTCCCGACCAGCGCCGCCCACTATGCTTCCACTATGGCGAAGACAGTCACATTCTCCAGCACTGACCATAAAGAAGAATGGGCATCCGAGGGTTATCATACGACGCCCCACGACCCCGACCCGGCCAGCGACCAGCCGAAATCGAGGAGTTCTTGCGTCGGGAAGAATACTCATCACCGAGCCACCTATCACGTTCCGCGTCGCCATTGTCACCCCGCTTTGTATCTCCTAGCCGAGGCTACGCCGCGCGTGGACGCTCCCCATGCAACCGAAGGTTAAACTGAATAAAGAAACCTTTGGAGATGAGCTTGCTTCTGAGCGCAAGAACAAATATCCTCCAACGACGAAAACGCAAGACCATGCCTTAGCTGCGATGAAAACAGTGACGACGCGAACGAAACGGCCAGACTTGAAGCTTTTACCACCGCGCAGAGAAGTAACGTCGGAGTAAGCCCACCGCAGCCTTACTATTCGACGAAGCCGAGATTGTACACCGAATACAACTTGCAATACGAGAACGCGAACAAGTGACATTGAAGTTACGGTCGACGGTCATGCGGTCACTGCCATGGTCGGCACGGGAGCTGACTACTCCGTCATGAGTGCGCCACTCGCAGTCCGACTGATCCGCACCGCAGGTGGTAACCTTATTACGTCTTCAGAAAGCTGCACCGCGAGAGTTACAGTAAATGGGCGAATCAACGCTACAACTTTCCTTGTCCTACAGCATTGCTCGTGAGACGTGAATTTGGGAATGGACTTCCTGAATGAACATTGGGCGATCATAGACCTTCGATCTAAGTCGATCAAGCTTACCACTGACAAAGCCGTACCTGCTGCGGCGAGAGCGACTCATCACGTTGCCTTAAACGTCATCGACGAAGCATTGAGCGTGCCGCCCCGATCAAGGGTCGTCGCCTGCATAGGTACTGGAGACATCGAAACTGCCGAAGGCGTCGTCGAGGGGAACACCCAGTAACTCCTGGATCGAGGACTGGGCGTCGCAAGGGGAGTCGCCCAAATTCGGAATGGCCAAGCACAAGTGCTGCTAACTAACCTCACTGAAGAATACCGGCATCTAAACAAAGGTACGACGATTGCTTTTCTCGACGACGTGGTAGACATCAGAGACACATTTTCCCTCCCCGACCAACCCGTAGAAACACCTGACCAAGGCCAGAAACCCAGCAATACCCCGGAGCAAACAAGACCGAATACGCAGTCTTCATCAAAGGTACAGCGATTGCTGCTCATCGGCATCGAATGTGCAACGAACCCGGCTTGCCAAGCACCGCATTGTCACAGACGAACACGCCCGACCACTGCGGGAGAGCCCCTACCGCGTATCGCAGCTGGAACGCCAAGCTATCCGCAAGCAAGTAGAGGAAATGCTACGTGTCAGCGTCATCAAGCCATCGAGGAGACCCTGGGCAGCACCAGTCGTGCTAGTGAAAAAGAAAGACGGCACCCTTCCCTTCTGCGTCGATTACCGCCGCCTGAACAGCATTAGAAAGAAGGATGTCTACCTCCTCTCCTGCATCGACAAGACATTGGATCATCTGGTCAACGCTAAGTACTTTTCATCGATGGACCTGAAGAGCAGCTACTGGCAAATTGAAGTCGACGAAAGAGATCGCTAAAAGACTGCGTTCATCACACCAGACGGACTCTTCGAGTTCAAGGTGATGCCATTCGGCCTCTGCTCTTCCACAGCGACGTTCCAGTGAGTAATGGATGCGGTACTCGCAGGCTTGAAGTTGCAAATTTGTCTAGTCTACTTAGATGACATTGTTGTATTCTCCTCAAGCTGTGAATACCACCTCAGAAGGCTTCGGATAGTGCTGGAAACAATCAAGTCTTCAGGCTTAACACTGAAACAAGAGAGGTGCCACTTCACCTACGAGGAGCTGCTGTTCCTTGGCCACGTCGTAAGCGAGGATGGAGTTCGCCCAGACCCTCAGAATACGGCTGCGATCGCAAAGTTTCCACCGCCTAATGACAAGAAAGCTATACGCAGATTCCTTGGATAGTGCGCTTACGACCGCAGATTCGTCAAGAACCTTTCGCGCATCGCTGAACTTTTGACACAACTTACCAAGGCTGACGTGCCTTTTAGATAAGCAACGTGGCACGTGGAAGCTTTCAAAGAGCTGAAGCGTTGCATACAGTCCCCTCCCGTGCTCGGTGACTTCGATGAAAGCACCGAAAACGAAATATATACCGATACAAGCAGTGTGGGCTTGGGAGCGATCGTCTTTCAGAAAAATAGTAGCTAGCAGAAGGTTATCGGGTACCCTAGCCGTTTACTGTCGAAAGTCGAAGCCAACTATTCGACGACCGAGAAAGAATGCCACGCCATTATTTGGGCCACGTCGAAATTTCGACGCTCCCTGTACGGACGACCATTCAAGGTTGAGAGCGATCACCATGCTCTCTGCTGGCTGGCCAATTTGAAAGTTCCCTCCCGCCGCCTTACTCGTTGGAGCCTGCGTCGAAAACAATTCGACATAACTGTAGTCTACAAATCTGGCCGCAAGCATTCCGACGCAGACTGCTTGTCGCGAGCCCCTATCGACGCAGCACCCGAAGAGGAAGAGGACGACGCTTTCTTACGACCGGTAAGCGCCAACAGTTTCGCACTGCAGCAGCGCTCCGATCCTGAGAAGCAACGCCTGGTTGGTTATCTGAATGGGAAGATCGCATCGCCTCCCCGAGGGTTCAAGCGCCATCTGTCGGCTTTCGTCTTTCACAATAATGTCCTCCTGAAGAACTTTGCGCCCAAAAGGACAGTGCATCTTCTTGTCGTGCCCAAAAATGGTTTGGTTTGGTTTGGTTTATGGGGTTTAACGTCCCAAAGCGACTAAGGCTATGAGAGACGCCGTAGTGGAGGGCTCCGGAAATTTCGACCACCTGGGGTTCTTTAACGTGCACTGACATCGCACAGTACACGGGCCTCGAATTTCTCCTCCAAAGAAATTCAACCGCCGCGGCCGGGATCGAACCCGCGTCTTTCGGGACAGCAGCCGAGCCCCATAGCCACTGAGCCACCGCGACGGCCTGTCGTGCCCAAAAATGTCAGGCAAGAAATTATGCAGGCATGTCATAATGAGCGTACTGCAGGGCATATCCGTATTGCTCGGACGCCACACCGCATCCAGGAGAAGTACTATTTGCCGCGGCCAGCTGCCGACTTATCCCATTACGTGAAAACGTGCTGTGAATGTAATCGACGCAAAACTCCTCCGATTAGATCAGCCGGACTGCTGAACGCCATACCACCAACAACTAAGCCCTTTAAGCAAATAGGGATGGACCCCCTCGGCCCTTTTCCGACTGCAGCATCAGGTAACAAGTGGATCATCGTGGCCACCGACTACATGAACTGCTACGCCGAAGCAAAAGTATTGCATAATGGTACCGCAACAGAAGTTCCAAATTTTTTTGTCGAACGAATTCTCCTGCGACGCGACGCCCCCGAAGTGCTCATCACAGACAGAGGAACGGCGTTTATATCGGAGCTCACACAAGCCACTTTAAACTACAATCAGACAATTGAGCGGAGGACAGCTGTCTATCATTCGCAAACCAACGGACTCACAGAGCGCCTGAACAAAACAATCACAGACATGCTCTCCATGTACATCGACGCCGAACACAAGACCATTCTACCCTACGTGATCTTCGCCCATAACACTGCCGTCCAGGAGAGAACCAGGTCTACCCTCACCAGGCTTGTATACGGCAGGAAGCCCACGACAACACTTGACGCAATGCTCCCGGACGTTTCAGACGAAGACAAAATTCGACGTCGCCGCCTACCTTCATCGCGCCGGGAAGCCCTAAGACTTGCTCGGCCTCTCATTAAAAACCATCAGCACACCGACGCCCGACGCTACAATCTGCGCCGACGGGAGACGCATTACAAGCTAGGTGACCGTGTTTAGATATGCAAGTCATTCGCCGCCGTTGACTGAGTGAAAATCACTGCGTGCGACGATACTTTCGCCCGCACAGGGTTCTCCGCCGCAACGGTGACCTAGACTGTGAAGTCATCCCCGACGGCAAACGGTATCTCAGCGACGGCGCACACTCACGCAAGTCGTGCATGTCTGTGCGCGCGACGCAACCTACTTACAGCTATTGTGGACTACCTCGGTGTCTACCGCTGTACGCCACATGCCACAGCAGGAATTGCACCAGCCCTCCTAATTCATGGCCTGTTGCCCGGCACAAGACTCAATGTCGTAGGCATGCCGGATCAGTGCTTCCCAGTGGATCCGACAACAGCGCTTAAGCTTTTGCGGCAGAGGCTTGAGGAGAAGCAAGCGCAGTACAAGCTTTATGCGGACCAGCGGAGTGGCGCCAGGCGTCGTGACTTCCAGATCAGCCAGCACGTGCGTGTTCGCAAGCCCACTGTGCGAGGCAAACTGCCAGCTCGGTTTTGGGAGTCTCGGAAGGTTGTGGAGCAACGTGGACCTGCGTCATATCTGCTGTATGATGGGCGAGTGCGGTACTCGTCCAAGTTTTGTTTGGTTCGTCCAGAAGTGGTTCAGCAGCAAATGCACTCCTCAGCTCCAGCTGCCCTTTTCGCTGACATCTGGCCGCCTATCGACTGCACCAGAGTGCCGCCGACCAGTCCGCAATCCGTAACCGTGTTCCAGGGTTCATCTTGGGACGTGCCTCCAACCAAGCTGATGTCAGCCGCTGGTGTTAGCCGCCCGGGCCCTTCATTGTACCTGGCTTCGCCCGATCCAGAACCGGCAGCCATTAGGAGCTTGGTCGAAAGGCCCCATGATATCAAGGCCAACCTTATCTCAAGGTATTTCTGGGGAGGCGGCAGGTTGCAGAGGAGGTGCTACCGGACGAGCCTACTTGTCACAGGACTGGCACACGACGCATGTCCGTACCAGTTCTTCGACGTGCCCGTCCATTCGCGGCCAACAGTACAGCTCTCGCAGCCGACTCTTCGTGCGGCTGATTCCGGAGTTGTCCGTCGTGCAGGGCGTCTTGTACGGATGTGACAGACTCGTCGTTCCCGAAAGTTTGCGACGACGCCTCATGGACATCGCGCGTGAGTCACACCATGTCGTACGCATTAAACCCTATTATGAAGGCTAAAGGACTGGAAGTTTGCATCCTTCGTGTTTATTTTCATTTTAAAGCATCGAGGCGATGCTTCTCTGGGAGGGAGGTAATGCCACGTATCATTGTAGTGTCCGTTCGTTCGCGCTCAAGGCCGCAGGAACGGGGCGTTATCATTTTTGTTCTTGACGCGAGAAGGGACCCGACTAATCTCGGTTGCTCATAGCCATGAAAAACTGCATCTAGGTGTTTCCATATTACTGTAGTTGATTTTGACCTGTTATCTCGAAGTTTCCTTGGCGGCTTTAAATTGAGCAATGCAGCGAGCGGCGGGCATTCGAAGTTCGACGACTGACGAGCTAGTCTGTTGCTTACGCCACCGCCGAGTGATTCAGTTCTTTTCCGGGCGCAAGTAAGCCCAAATAAAGAGCTTCGTTTGCAAGTCTTGTCGGTGTCTTCCCGACCGCTGGACTGCCGTGTACTACAACGTGACAATATGGCGGAGATTCTTTAGCTATGAGTCTGTAGCCATCTAGCCTATGACTGCGATATTAGAGGCAAGGCACTCATGGCACGCTCTCAATCTTTTATTTTGGAGTTTTCAGGGAACCTGTATAACGACTGGCGGCAGAACGTTTCCACGCGAGTCGTCGTCTTTTGGAGACGCTCTAGAGCAACCTTTGAGTGAGAATCGCTACTCTTTGAGACTAACACAGACAAACTAATGTAATGACGTAGAGATTGGTGCGGGGTCATTTGACGTCATCTGGTAACGAAAGAGAAAGTAAACAAAGCCTTACAAGCAAAGCCAACGAGGAAAGCTGCTCGTGAAGATCAGGTAACAGCAAGTTGGATTCCCTCTCTTGATCTCGTAGAGGGAAATTGGGTTAAAGATGATGGTTGTAAGGATTTTTGACGTCTTGAAGATTCGTTTTGCTCAATCACATTGCAAGAGGACACTTTAGGAGAGGTTAACTTTTATAACAATTAAAAGCACAACGGAGGATACAAGCAAGGAGAAAACATATTTACAATTGACTGGCTCGCAGTTCTAGGTGACGAAACCAGCCCTCGGTCCTGCCGAAGCAGCTGGTTTTAAAACCAATGTCCCCGCCCTCGGTGGGAGAATAACCAATCAAGTACTATACAAACATCCACCCAATAACTTATTGGGGAAAGGAAAATACCACAAATCGGCAATTGGGGAAAGAATAACACAACCAATGAATGATTGGGGAAAGAAGGTAACTCATCGCGACACTGTACACATATGCACACTTTCCACCATCACGATTTCGGATAATTATGCTTTCCCGCTGCGAGCTTCGCGAACACTCGCTTTCCCAACGTCCGGTGGCCGCCAAGTTCGAGGAACGCCATTTCAACTCATCTGTTTCTCGTCGTCGCTCCTCATGCCTGCAGCTAGCGTGACAATATGTCAAAGCATGCCGCTGCAGACATGGTACAAAGAGCCACGCACTGTGGCGCGGGTCAGCCTCGCCGTACACACGTGCACACAGGATGCCGCCTAACGACTGAGTCCATGAGGGGAGTTTGACGTCTCCTGTAATCCCCCGCCATTCGGCGCCCCCTCTTCTCCCGCCGGGTTGACTGACCCCTTCCTGTGTGGTTGTGCGGAGGGCCCAAGAAAAAGAACGTAATGGGCATTCCCATAACGCGACCGGATGCGGTAAACAAACTACAGCACCGCGAACTTCACTCCTCCCAACCAAGAATGTCACACGGACACTTGTTGTCAGTGGGACATTAAAGTTCAGCCACGGTGTCCAACAACAAAAGTACATACGCACGCACACACACGTATGTCGGCTGTCCGGTCAGTCCACACACACGCACACATGCACCGGCTGTCCGGTCAGTACACCAGCACGCACACATGCGCGCACACAGCGGATATTTCAACCCGCACACACAAGGCTGGAAACCAATCTGCACATTCCAGAATTCACCATGTCAGATCGGTGTCCCAAACTGGCAGAAATTAATTCTAGCCACCTACATCTCGAAACAACACTTGTTTCTTTTGAGCCTTGCCCAGAAGACTGGACCCAACTTCCGAATTATCCGGGATAACACCCGTTCTAAAGGCTGCCGCCGCCGTCGGATCAATAGAGCACACCTGCTGCTCGCGGGCCACGAAGATTGCTACTGCCCTCGCGTCTGCATTCTCCACTTCTTTGAATTTTACAGTATGCTCAAGCCTCCCATCGGCTACTTCATATGCAGTTTTGCATTGAGATTCACGTAGCGCTAGCTCTTCGTACAGGTGCCCACCGACGTTCGCTTCAAAGAAAATCGTACTGTCACGCCTTCTTTTCTGACAACTACCTTCACCAGCTTGCTTCCCCACTTCTGGCGATGAAGCATACTGTGTCTCCTCCACGTAGATACCCACAGGGACAGACGCATTATCCGAATCCTGCAATTCCTTATCAGCTTCGAAAACCATTGCAGTGATCAAACGAGCATTCCTTCCTTCCTCGGCATCAAATGCAGCCTCATCGCTCGTTGTTAGCTCACAATCTGCTGCAAAAACTTTTGCAGCTACCGAATTGGCCTCAAGCTCTACCGGCGTCTCAGATTTGTCTCGAATTTTGAAATGCTCTTCCAAATCAGCTCTCTCATTTTCTTGATGTAGCCGCTCTCTTTCTATCTGGTCTAACAGCGAGTGCGTCTCAGGTGTCACCAACTTCGCTACACCGTCCGCTACATCTGCTGTCACTGCGCAGAGTGTCAGCTCCGGCTGGCTAACCGATTCATTTTTGGCAGCCAGCTTACCTTCGCCTGCAAAGGGTGTTCCCGTTATGCGCGCCTGCTCTACCTCTTCGCCGATCGTTACAGCTGCGCCAGAGTTTGCGGCAACCTGTTCTGGCTCAATGCTGAACTCCTGTTCACAAACAGAACACTCATGTGCCTCCTGGGTCTCCTCTATTTCAGCTTGCTCCGACAAGCGGCGCTTCAAAGGCGTGACTAACGCCCCTATGCCCTCGGCCATTTCTGCTGGCACGGCACACACGGTTGGGCCCTGCTGCCTAAACGCTGCAGCTTTCACACCTATAGCCATTGGCCCACAGGTCACTCTCAATACGGGAACATGCTGTTCTCGCTTCGATTTCGGACAGTCAATCATTAGATGCCCAAATTCCATGCAGTCAAAACATTGAACTGCTGCCAATAACATCCCTCTATCAGATTTAGTTCCCTGGTTGAATTTAGATTGCATCTGTGCAAGTTTTATCTTTTCTCGTTCAATTTCGAGTTTCAACTTGCCAATTTCAAGCAGCTGTTCTGCCTTCTGCTCAGTCTCCAAACATCGCATCATGCCCTCCCGATCGTACCGCACGGCAGCCATCTCCCTTTTCCGTGCTATCATCTATAGCACGAAAACACTACACCGACATGGTGAATTCGGAGGAAGCAGAAAGGTCTCCTACCTCGCAGGTTGCTTTCCTCTGCCACGGTAGTCACGTCGCCCTGAGTGACGACAGCGGGCTCCTTGAT
The DNA here is from genome assembly GCF_055824585.1 of Amblyomma mixtum. Classification (NCBI taxonomy): domain Eukaryota; kingdom Metazoa; phylum Arthropoda; class Arachnida; order Ixodida; family Ixodidae; genus Amblyomma; species Amblyomma mixtum. The sequence continues at coordinate 151,992,909 of NC_143018.1, forward strand.
GCGGATGAGTTGAGTTGAGCCCCGGCTCTCACAGTAGCTCGCTGACTTGTCCTGCCTCGTTTGACTTGCTGGTCTCCTGGTTCTTCTCTTGAACCTCAACGGGGACGCCTGGTTCCTTCCGCAGCTCACGGATTAGGCACCTCCACGACACGTCGGTCGCCTGGCTCCTTCAGCTCCTCGCCGACTTGAGCCTCCTACGTCCCGTTGACAAAGACCAGCTGTCTCTGAAGCTTTCAACGTCGCTCTACGACGCTGACGTTCCTCCTTTAGGACGTACCGCTCAGCAGCTTGTCCACCGACTTGTTCCTCCGCCCCTCCGTCAGATACCTCGAGCAGGAAGACGCAGCAAATCCTGTCGACTGCGCCAGTTGGATTCCCTCTCTTGATCTCGTAGAGGGAAATTGGGTTAAAGATGATGGTTGTAAGGATTTTTGACGTCTTGAAGATTCGTTTTGCTCAATCACATTGCAAGAGGACACTTTAGGAGAGGTTAACTTTTATAACAATTAAAAGCACAACGGAGGATACAAGCAAGGAGAAAACATATTTACAATTGACTGGCTCGCAGTTCTAGGTGACGAAACCAGCCCTCGGTCCTGCCGAAGCAGCTGGTTTTAAAACCAATGTCCCCGCCCTCGGTGGGAGAATAACCAATCAAGTACTATACAAACATCCACCCAATAACTTATTGGGGAAAGGAAAATACCACAAATCGGCAATTGGGGAAAGAATAACACAACCAATGAATGGTTGGGGAAAGAAGGTAACTCATCGCGACACTGTACACATATGCACACTTTCCACCATCACGATTTCGGATAATTATGCTTTCCCGCTGCGAGCTTCGCGAACACTCGCTTTCCCAACGTCCGGTGGCCGCCAAGTTCGAGGAACGCCATTTCAACTCATCTGTTTCTCGTCGTCGCTCCTCATGCCTGCAGCTAGCGTGACAATATGTCAAAGCATGCCGCTGCAGACATGGTACAAAGAGCCACGCACTGTGGCGCGGGTCAGCCTCGCCGTACACACGTGCACACAGGATGCCGCCTAACGACTGAGTCCATGAGGGGAGTTTGACGTCTCCTGTAATCCCCCGCCATTCGGCGCCCCCTCTTCTCCCGCCGGGTTGACTGACCCCTTCCTGTGTGGTTGTGCGGAGGGCCCAAGAAAAAGAACGTAATGGGCATTCCCATAACGCGACCGGATGCGGTAAACAAACTACAGCACCGCGAACTTCACTCAGCAGATCTGTTGAAGGACGGTAAGAAGATTGTGCTAGATAATGTAGCCACTCTGTATGCACAATGCCTTATGACCTCGAGAGTCCCCTAATCTTAATTCAGAATAAATGGGGCGTAAAAGACTTAAAAAATTAAAGACCGATAAGGTCACCGATAAGCTTACTAAGCAGGCCTTAAGGAACCAGGGTGTAGAAGAAGAGTATTTAGAAGTACTGCAAAATATCTATTGCGCCTGCGCGACCACCGCAGATTTGCAGTGGCGAAAAAAATAAAATCGTATTAAGGAAGGGTGTCAGGATACAGGATCTCTGCAGAACCCTTCGGCGTTTGTATTACGAGCTATTCATAGATTTGGTTTGGGAAGAGTAAGGGGTAAGAATTAACGGAGAATACATTAGCGTTCTGCGATTCGCTGATTATAGTGCGTTGCCAAGTAACTCCGGGAACGAAAAGCAGAGCATGATGAATGACCTAGGCAGGCATAGAATAGCGGGTTTAAAATTAATATGCAAGAAACTAAGGAAATGCTCAACAGTCTCGGAAGGGAGCAGCAGTCAAGTGTAGATAGTGAAGCGTGTGAATTGGTAAGGGAATAGATGTACTTAGGACAGTATGGACCGCATATCCGGACCGCTATAGTGAATTAGCTACAAGATTAAGAATGGGATGGAGTGAACTCTGGCACGCACTCTCAAATCAATAATTCAAGTTTATTACTCTTCTTCCACAGAAAAGCATGTAAAAGCTGTACAGTCTGCGTCACCCTTGTATAGAGTGCTCGGGCAGTGTAGTCCGTGCAATGAAAACTAAAAATAGAAAGCAGCTCATAGTTTCCAAGCAAAGTGCTCTTCGTCATATGCGTGTAAATTTATTGAGCTGTACTTGAAAGCAAGCGCTACTTCTAAATCGCAGAGAAAAGGTGTCGGTTTTTCTGCGGGGATGTGCGCCGCTCGAGCGCTCAACGAAAGAGTGACGCGGACTGTACTCTACAGGCACTAACTTAATATGGGACAGAGACATGGAAGCGTAACAGAAGGGTAGAAGTTAATTTGAGTGCAACGAAGGGAGCTATGCAAAGGAAATTACAGATGCATCATTGAGGAAAAGGCAGAGAAAATAGTGGGTAAGGAAGGGAACAAAGCCAAGTTAGGTGACTAATGACGCAGTATTAGTTCACTATTGCTAACTCTCGATACTCATACGCTGCCTCATCGTTTTGCTCTTTTTTTTTCCTTATTATATCTGCGTCCCGCCCCCGCGGTAACACAGTGGTTATGGCGCTCGGCTGCTGACCCAAAAAACGCGGGTTTGATCAAGGTCTCGGCGGCAGAATTTCGATGTAGGCGTAATTATAGAGGCCCGTGTATTGAACGATGTAAAGGCATGTTAAAGAACCCCAGGTGGTCGAAATTTCTGTAGCCCTTCACTACGGCGTGCCTCATAGGCTCAGGCGCTTTGGGACTTAAAACCCCATTAAACCAAACCAATCATTATATTATCACGGGTGGTACAGTACGTCCGGCTCGGTTGGACACTTCAAAGTAGGTGACTGCAGCGGACGTCAGTAGCGGTCCCAAAAGCGGAGCATTCGCAGCCAGACACTTCGGCTTCTTCCTAAGGCCAGCTCGCGCGCGTATTCCGCGCTCTCGTGGGCCTAGTAGAACGACGACGATGAATGGACGGTGTCATTACTCCCCGGCAAAAAGAAGCATCGTCCCGATGCTGGGAGTGAGTGGAGAGGTCGGAAGGAAAGAACGGGATTAGTGGGCGAGGATACCGCTCCTGATAAGGCTTCAGGCGGACCACGTGAACCACTTCACGGCACGGAGACCGCCGGGACTTCCGAAATCCATCGGGAATGACTTCGTAGTTGAGGTCGCCCAATGACCTGACCACGCGGTATGGTCCGAAGTAGCGATGGAGGAGTTTTTCGCTCAGTCCTCGTCGCCGAATGGGAAACCACACCCACACGCGGTCGCCAGGCGCATAATGGACGTCATGACGGCGCCGATTGTAGCGATCTGCATCTCGAAGTTGTTGGTCCTGAATTCGAACTTTGGCCAGTTGGCGAGCAGCTTCGGCGCGTTCCAGGAACGTGTAGGTATCAGTGTGAAGGCTAGAGTCGTCCAGGTGTGGCAACATTGCGTCGAGCATCGTCGTCACTGCACGACATTGACGAGGTGGAATGGGGACATCTGCGTTGTTTCTTGCATGGCCGTATTGTAGGCGAAGGTGACATAAGGAAGCACTTCGTCCCACGTTTTGTGTTCAATATCGACGTACATGGAAATCATGTCAGAAAGGGTTCAGAAAGGGTAAACCAAGATCTCCTGCAGCAGCTCAGCCACGAACGCAGGGCCTCTGTCAGTGATCAGCACTTCAGGTGCCCCATGGCGGAGTACGATCTGATGCACGAAGAACTTGGCGACTTCTAAAGCGGTGCCGCTGGGTAGAGCTGACGTTTCTGCATAGCGGGTAAGGTAGTCCGTCGCGACAATTATCCATTTGTTGCCAGAGTTCGAACGTGGGAACGGACCCAGCATGTCCATTCCTATTTGTTGGAAGGGCCTTGTAGGTGGTCTAATGGGCATCAAGAACCCAGCTTGTTTGGTTGACGGTACCTTGCGACGCTGACAGGCTCGGCACGTTCTGACGTAGTGAGTGACATCAGCACGGAGACGAGGCCAGTAGTAATTATCTTGGATTCGGGCTAGCGTACGCGCTATGCCCAAATGTCCAGAAGTGGGTTCGTAATGGGAGGCCTGGAGGATTTCATTGCGCAGGCTAGCCGGTACAACGATTAGGTATTGCGTATTGTTTGGAGCGAAATTTTTCTTGACCAGAAGACCATTGCGGATGCATAAAGATGGCAACACGCGCCTGAAAGCGCGTGGGGCGGTCGTGTTGCTGCCGTTGAGAAATTCCATTACATCTCGAAGTTCGAGGTCGGCGCATTGTTGGTCAGTGAGGCAGGAGGCACTGAGAGCACTCAGTAAGATGTCGTCATCATTACAGGCGTCGGTAGAAGGATCTACTGGGGCGCGGGACAGACAATCGGCGTCAGAGTGCTTGCGCCCGGATTTGTACACGACAGTCATGTCGTATTCCTGGAGCCGCAGACCCCATCGGACGAGGCGAGCGGACGGGTCTTTAAGGCTTGCGAGCCAGCATAAGGCATGATGATCGGTCACCACCTTAAAATTTTTGCCGTAAAGGTACGGTTGGAATTTCGAAGTGGCCCATACAATGGCAAGGCATTCATTCTCGATAGCGGAATAGTTTGATTCGGCTGGTGACAAACACCGACTTGCGTAAGCGATGACCCGTTCTTGACCCGCTTGGATCTGGACCAGGACAGCACCTAAGCCGATGTTGTTGGCATCAGTATGGAGCTCCGTGTCGGCGTTGACGTCGAAGTGAGCCAGAACGGGAGGTGCCTGCAGGAGGCTTTGAAGGCTGCGGAATGCATTTTCTTGCGCTGCTTCCCATCTGAAAGGTGTGTCCGACCGTGTTAGGCGCGTCAGCGGCTCGGCAATGCGAGCAAAATCTTTCACGAAGCGACGGTAATACGCGCACAATCCAAGAAAACGGCGGACAGCTTTCAGGTCTTGCGGCGGCGGAAAATGGGCAATAGCTGTTGTTTTTTCAGGATCAGGCTGAACACCGGCTTGATTCACAACGTTCCCTAAGACCTTCAGCTCTGTATACGCAAAGTGGCATTTCTCATTTTTGAGCGTGAGTCCAGAAGACCTTATTGCTTGTAGGACCAATTCGAGGCGGTGAAGATGCTCCTGGAAAGTCGGGGCGAAGACGACAACATCGTCAAGATAGACGAGACACGTCTGCCATTTTAAATCGGCAAGCACGGTATCCATAAGGCGTTGGAAAGTTGCCGGTGCAGAGCACAGTCCAAAGGGCATGGCCGTAAATTCGTACAGGCCATCTGGAGTAATAAAAGCTGTTTTTTCACGGTCCCGCTCATCGACCTCAATTTGCCAGTAACCTGACTTGAGGTCCATCGAAGAAAAGTATTTCGCGCTACAAAGGCGATCCAGAGCGTCGTCGATCCGGGGGAGAGGATAGACATCCTTTTTGGTGATTTTGTTTAAGCGACGGTTCTACACAGAACCGCAATGTTCCGTCTTTCTTCTTCACGAGGACGACTGGCGCTGCCCAGGGACTCCGGGAAGGACGAATTACGTCGTCGCGGAGCATTTCCTTCACTTGGCGGCCAATAACGTCGCGTTCAGCGGGAGACACTCGGTAGGGGGACTGTCGGAGAGGGTGCACGTTATCGTCCGTAATAATGCGATGCTTCGTTAGGTGAGTTCGTCCAACACGCGATGATACCGAGAAGGTGTCGCCGTAGCGCAGAAGAAGATCTTTAACTTGTTGTTGCTGCGTCGGGGAGAGTGCTGGATTGACGTCGAACGTGAAACCAGTGACTGGGCTCTGCTGTTGCGACAACGACATTGTGGAAATACTGGGTGTGCTGCTGACATGGGGGATGGCATCAACGTGAGCCACAACGGTTCCCACGTTCAGATGTTGGTGTGCACCACCGAAATTGGTTATCAGCACTTCTGTTTCTCCGTCGACGAGATTAACGACTCCTCTGGCGACAGCAAGGCTCCTGGCAAAAAGCAAGATCTGGTTGCCTTCCGCGACGCCTTCGAAATTCCGCACAGTCTTGGCGCCGACAGAAACCATAATACTCGAACGAGGTGGGATGGTGACGTGGTCATCCAGGATGCAAAGTGCGGTCGGATGGTCTGGATCTCTGTGTATTGCATTCTCTGTGGAGAAACACACGGCCTTTGACTGGAGGTCAATGACCGCTCCATTCTCGGTCAAGAAATCCATGCCGAGAATGACGTAACGTGAAGAATGTTCAAGTATAACGAACGTTGCCAGGTAGGTTGCGCCTTGAACTGCTACTCTTGATGTGCAAGTCCCGGTCGGTGTAACTAAGTGACCCCCGGCTGTACGAATCTGTGGGCCCATCCACGGAGTGGTGACCTTTTTCAGAGTGGCGGCGAAAGTTCCACTGAGGATAGAGTAATCCGCCCCTGTGTCGACGAGTGCAGTGACGTCTCTTCCGTCGAGGGAAATGCTCAGGTTTGCTGTCGTAGACGTCGTGTGAGAGGTACGGCGCGGTGTTCGGTCACGGCTGCGGTGCGGTGCGGGTTCATTTCGATACGTCAGGTGGCATTCACGTAGAGTCGGCGGTTCACGGTGTTGGACGGCATTCGGTCGTGGCATCGGGTGGCCACCTAGTTGCGGCGTAGGAGGGTCTGTTACATTTCGTCGGTGAGCAACCTCCCCCTCAAAGGTTGCTGCTTTTAGTTTTCGTGGCGGGGGCTTGGTGACCTTCCCCGAGGAAAGTCACCGTAAGACCGACGACGTGGAGATGGCGACCTGCGTCTCCCACCGGCAGATTCGGCCAGATAATCGTTGAGTTCTCTGGGTCGCTGCCCAGGCTGCGGACGGGGTGCATCTGCAGGGAACCCCGGCAGGCCCATCTGACGATACCTGCAGTGGCGGTACAGGTGACCCGGCTCACCGCAGTGATAGCAGAGAGGATGGTAGTTGGGAGTGCGCCAGATGTCACTGTTACGGGGATACGATAGAGCAGGACGAGCAGGTGATGGCGGCCGAAAAGAGGCCGGGGTTTCCTGAAGACGACTCGGCGGCGGTTGTGCGCGACGAGCAACAGCGGCGTATGTCATTCGCGGTGGGGCTGTGGACGGCTGGAAGGGAGCTGGTGTTGTAAGCGCCTGTTGCACCTCTTCCCGAATAACCTCGGATAGAGCAGAAACCGTTGGCGCAGGCGGCGTAGTAGGGAACAGCTTCTGGAGCTCCTCGCGAACGATAGCTCGTACGGTTTCGCGAAGCATGTGGGTGTTACTGATGTCCGTGGCTACCGCAGTCATGGCCAAAGGCTGACGCTCGTATTGCCGCAACTGCATATCGAGTGTCTTCTCCATGGTGATTGCCTCCGACAGAAACTCTGCGACCGTTCTCGGTGGATTGCGAACAAGTCCGGCAAAGATTTGCTCCTTGACACCTCGCATAAGGTACCGGAGTTTCTTCTGCTCTGTCATGTCCGGGTCAGCTCGACGAAATAACTTTGCCATCTCTTCGAAGTATACCAGTATGCTTTCATTTGGTAGCTGGGTTCGGGACTGAAGAAGCAGATCGGCCCGTTCTCTTCGAATCACCGTAGTGAAATCCTTCAGGAACTGGTCTTTAAATACGTTCCATGTCGTTATGGACGACTCCCGGTTCTCGAACCACGTACGAGCTGCGCCCTCCAGCGAAAAGAACACGTGTTGAAGCTTCGAGTCTTCCGCCCATCTGTTGTACCGGGCTACGCGTTCAAATTTCTCCAGCCAGTCTTCCGGGTCTTCGACTGGAGAACCTTGTAAGATCGGTGGCTCCCGAGGCTGCTGCAGCACAACAGAAGGTGAACTAATCGTCGTCTGCATGCCTATTTCGGGCTGGACGGTCGTCGACGATGGCGCTGAACGAACCACTTGTGTTGAGCGAGACTCCAGAAGCCCAAACTCGGGTTGAAGGCCTTGGAGCCGGCGGCTACTGTGGTGTACAGGCGTCACCTCGATGGCAGATGACCCTCGAGGACTTGAATCCCTGCTTGCTGGGGGAGTCCGAGGCATGGAATGCGTTACACAGCACCTCCACCAGATGTCACGGGTGGTACAGTACGTCCGGCTCGGTTGGACACTTCAAAGTAGGTGACTGCAGCGGACGTCAGTAGCGGTCTCAAAAGCGGAGCATTCGCAGCCAGACACTTCGGCTTCTTCCTAAGGCCAGCTCGCGCGCGCATTCCGCGTTCACGTGGGTCTAGTAGAACGACGACGATGAATGGACGGTGTCAATATCTGCATTTTTCAAAATTCACGTTTAATCCTATGAAAATTTTCTTATGTATACCACAACACCTTGGCCAATCCCCCCACGTGGGTATGTGCCATTATAAAGAGGTGAAGAAGAAGAAGAAGAAGAAGAATATCTGCATGGTAGAACTAAACATGGTATTGTTCCCTAAATTTGCTCTATAGCTTTCAGCGCGGAGAACGGATCCTGCTGAGAAGTCAAGATGGCGTCAATCAGCTCCTCCTACAAAACTGCCTTTTCTAAAGTCCGGTTCGGTATGAAGCTCTGTGTCATGAAGTGCCACACGAGTTCGAATGCTTAAGATCCAGAAAGATGCTCGTGAATAAAATACAGGTAACTTACCACCGAGCTCACACCTAGGCTCGGGTTCGACGACTGTGTGTTCATCTGAAACAAAGTAAAGGAGTGTTTAACCAGAGTCTTATGCGTCCTCAGTGTCAGACACAGCTTTCCCCAACAAAATATAGGGCTCATGGATGAATGAAACAGTAAGAGTAGACACTACAAGCATTGTGTTCTGTGTCCTTCAACTGTGTGCTATGTTTTAGGTGAGATACATCCGATTGGCTCAAGTCGCCATTCTTCTACAGCTTTCCCCACTAGGATATTTCAAGTCGAAATCTCTCGCCAACAGCGTTAGCCACGTATACAGGGTTGGAGAACAGACGACACAAAACACTGCAAACCATGGAAAATCCTGGGAAACACCCAGGAAATCTTTCCTGCGTTGTGTGCTAGATATTACATGGGAGCTAATGACCTAAACCGACGTTATCAAAACAGCCTTTTAGAGCCAAACATCTTAAATATGAATTTTCATAACGTCGTCTTTTTGGCACGGTTGAGCACTTCACGCAATTCTTGCGACGCATGAAGATGCGTCGCTGTGTTTTCCGGCATACTGCGAAGCGTTGATGCACCACCGGCCATCGCAACAGGAACTCTCATGATTCGCATCGAACGAAATATTTTCAGGCGAAAGCCTTACGTGGCCCATTAGCAACGAAACCGACGTCGTTGTCAGCGTCCAGGAATCATCATCATCATCAGCCTGACTACGGCCACTGCCGGGCAAATGCCTCTCCCATCTCTCGCATTAACCCTGTCCTTTGACAGTTGCCGCCACCGCATCCCCTCAAACTTTCTTAATCTCATCCGCCCACCTAACTTTCTGCCACCCCCTGCTACGCTTGATTTCTCTGGGAATTCACTCCGTTACCCTTAAGGACCAGCGTGCAGGAAAATCGATCCAGAAAACCCCTACCAAGTCATCAGCAAGGGAAGAAAATATCCGAAGGTGCGCGAAATTGAACCAAGGACATTCCGATCGCGAAGCAAGAGTGACAATTCGTGCGCGTACACCAGCGCCCGCACAAACCCGGTCAGTGACTCCCTGGAAGCGGCCAGGCCACATAGCGCATAGGATGACCGTCGTCGACTCCTACGGTGGGGATTAAGCCTGTCACGACGATTCCAGGGAAGAGCTGCGCGGAGTGAACCCGGTCAGCGACTTTCCCGGGAAGCGGCTGACCGCGCCATCCTGGCGTCGTGTCGCCGCGGAGGGGGCTCGACGCTGTCACGAGGAGGGAGATCTGCGCGGAGTGAACGAAAGGAAGCGGCGAGCGGGCGGCGCCGCGGGGGCGGCGAGAAGCAGCCAGCGGCTACTGCGAAGGGGGAGGCTGCAGAAAGAAAGAAGCAAAAGGCTTAAAAGGGGGAGCCGACGGGAGGAACAGGGGAGAGACGGACGATTCGAGCGAGCGGTCGAGACGGAGGAAAGCAGAAGACCGGGGCGGCGCATGGACCAGGGAGCCCGGGGTCTAGCCTTCGCTCCCGTTCGGCCTCCGACAGCACGCTTCGATACCTGGCAGCTCATCCAACGCCTGGCCGAGAACGAGAGCCGCACAGCCGCGAAGAATCCCCAACCCGGCAGCAGCATACATCCAGCCATTCATCGAGCCCGTCCCACGACAAGCTGACAGCCCCGACGTGGACGAGCCTTACTGCATTTTCCCGTAAGCGGCATCAAGGGAGATCCATTCATTAAATCATATTCTAAAACCATTCTTGGTGTCTGAGCATCAATGTCCTCATGCCAAGTGTGGACCCAGGGCCATTTTAACAAAATGAGCCATCACACAAGCACAGAACCCACAAATCTGCGTTGCTTCTCAGCGAATAAAGGTGAACTACGCTATGCGTTCCTTTACGACTCTATGTTAATGAGTAGGTGGGGTATTAGGAAGAAAATAAAAAAACATAAATTAAAAATAAATGCTTTCGTCCCGAAGCTCGTAAGAAGGCTCATTTAGTGCCCCTGTCATTTTTTTCTTAGGTGAACAGTCATGAACCGCTGAAGGGTCTGCAGCTGCGCTTTTTGATATGTAGCGCAAGAAAGAGTGCAGAGGTAAAAAAAAAAGCGGCGGAAATTACGCGAAACACGCGCTGTGTTATTATTTTCTTTTGTGTGTGTGTACTGGTTCACTTCTTGCTAGTCATCTCTTCTGAGTGCTGCAGTTTTTCCAGAGCGCTGGTTCCGCTTCGTCGGTGCGGAAAGGTAGAACATGTTTAATTTCCACTTATTGCAATAAGTAGCCTGCGATGAAGCGAGCCGCGCATATTTCGGTGGTCATCGCTGTATCTCTCCATCGTCTAGCGTATTTTAGCTTTCTCGCCGAAATCGTAAGTTACGGCTTTCACTTTTCAGCCAGGATTAGTTGGTTAATTAGTGATGCGAGGGCCACCGCTACGCAGATCGATTAAACGATCTAGTCACTCTCCCCAAAGCTGGAAAAAAAATAAATTGCTTTCATTTATATTGAAGCGTGAATTCAGTACGAAAAAATTACAGTATTGCACTGAAGTCTGCTTAAGAGTGGAAGTACGAAAGCCTTTCCGTGTATGTTCTCCCCCCATTTTTCATTTATTTTTGATTATGTTTATGTTTTTATTTTATTTTCTTGTTATTTCATTTTCCATTTTTTGCTTATTTGTAATTTTCAATCTTTGGATATGTTGTTTTTAATTTTTCCATTTCGTTTTTTTATTTCATTACACATGTTTGTTATAATCTGTAGCGTAATCATACAGCTTATGATTGAGAATTCGTGTGGACTACTTCCGTCTAAAAACTTCCGTCTGCAACCTACGCCCACACAACTTACGAGCCAAGAAATGCTCTCGCCTTAAAATACAGCGCTTGTTCTGCCCAAAATATTTCCTTTGCTCTTAACTGGGCCAGTTGTTTTATGGAATCCAACATGGTAAGCATTGCAAAAAGATATGGACAGAAAAGAAAAAGCTGCGGTAATTTGCGCAAATATACGTTTTTTCCTATAACTCTAAGCAATTTTTTTTACCGTTTTAATGCAACAGGAGAAGTCAATAACGTTCACTATTATGGGATAACTTCGTGAAACCATGCAACCGGTTACAAAAATTTTTCTTTGCTAGTAGTTAATACTTTCGGAAAAAAATACCGTTATTTATAATAGCCAATAACGGGCCAAAGTGCAGCCATTATGGCCGTAAACAACGTGAAAACTACTCCCTGCTGTGACTGGTTCAAACTTTTGGGCCTCTGATAAATGTTTTAATTCTTAACATCATTTATATCTCGTTTAGGTCTAAGAAAGACAGCGAACTTCCTGTTTTTATTCCAGCTCTGCCTCTCCCTTATGGCTTCATGATTGCCATTTGCCACTTTCAGCGTGGGTAAATTAAGCCAAAATATGATTCCTTTGTTAATTACTAATGCTTCGACTTCCTGTACTTCCCTATTATCTGTATAAAAGAAGTTTGCATATGCTTTTGCTGCAGTACTCTATGCGCGGTTTGATGGCTCAAAGCTGAGAAATGGTTGTGAGGGACGGCAGTTTCTACCACGTGGGGTTAACGCGCGTTCAAATCGCATATCACACGGCGTTTCTTCTTTTCGCCTAAGTCAAAATAGCACCACAGCATTTCGGTTCTGCGAAAGTTCCCTTCTTTTTACTATTGTGCACACAGAAGCAGGTGCATGCCGTTATGATGCCGATCCTTAGCCTCGATGTGCGATTGGCTGCTGCCATCACCCGTATGCGTAGACGCCTCGGTACGCCACCCACAATGGTCGAGTTATGTTTTCAACCCCTTTTGCGTGAGAGGAAATGCAAAATTTTTAATTTTTTTTTCCAGAACGAAATGTTGACAACTTGATTGTTAAGGATGAGGCCGAGAAGGGTAAGGAAAGGCGAAAGGTTAACTGGGACAAGAAACGGGTTTGCTAAGCCAATCCTAGAGAAGGGATAACGGGATATAAAGTTGAAGGGTAAAAGGCAGGTGAGAGGAAAATTAATTAGGCAAAAAATTAGCGTTGCCCAAAACCATGGCCTTTCGTGCTGACTCGACGCCTTGTTAGCTTGTATGTGCCCATGACCGTTTTATAGGTTCTCTTCACGTCGCACAATATATCGGTTACATTTCTCCATATCTAAAACCCCGCAGCTCGTGTCACCTACGTTATTCGACATAATCCTTCGGTCTCGAACTGACACATTCCGATGACCAGTTAGTCAAAAAGCATATTTTAATTAAGTTCCCCTGGATCGTTTGGAATCACAAACAAAATAAGGGGTATTTATTTATATATGCCAGGGAAGAAAAGACGAAGCCACGTAAAGACAAGGGAATTCAACACAGTACACATTTTGCATGCTTTGTAATCTCCCACACAGACTGCACGCATGTTGTCAATTTTGCTCTCTCTAAAATTTTCGCGGCGCTTCAATTCCACAGCTACGTACCCCATTCGAAAAAGTAACTGAGCAGCAGTTTGTTTCTTCTCAAGCGTAACTGAGCCATTGCGGCGCGCATAAGGAACGAAAGGTGCCAGAACGTGAGTAAAAGGGTTCGCCTTTACACAGATTCAGAGCTTAAAGGCTGCTTTAAGTGGGTCGCTACGCGGCTAAGAAAGCAAGCACTGTAGCCCCTTTACTTTTGGCAAAGACTGTACCCTGGAGGCATGCAAGTGTCGTGAGTATTCCGGCCAAACGAATCTTGCGAGGAAACTCCGCAAAAGGCAGCGGTTCCATATGCCTGAACGTCCACCGTCACGATCCTTAAGCACGCTGGCTGAGACGACGCATTCGAAGAACGGCACAAACACCTAGACCATCTGCCAGCCTGCCCTGTGCCTTAATTGCTCGATATCTTTAAAGCGCACGCACAAGTTCGTTTTTCAGGCACCGCTTTGTTTCCACTGAGATGAATAACTTGCAGTCATGCATTTCCCTCTGCCTTTGTGGCAACATTAGCAGTCTCGAAGGCCTATTTATTGTCTACTTTAAAACACACTGCCATCGTTTCAATAGCAGCCTCATAGGTTGTGATCTCAGTACCGCTTTCACTCATCCCTTTGCGCCACCATTATGGCACACACTTAAGAGGTTCACCTGGACCATTAGGAAACACAAGACGTTTTCTGATGAGCGCCCATGTCTCATGTGGTTGAAAGCCCCTGAGGTAACTGTCTATGCGCAAGAAGTGAATGCGGGAATTTTCGGTCATACTTACCACATCATGGGTGATGAGTTTTTAATGGCGCAAGCGACTGTTTGGCCATAGAGCGCCCTGACACAAAATAATTGCGGCTACACAAGGTGGGGTCAAATCCCTATTTCTAAGTCATTTCACCCGAAATAAGCCCAGCGCCAGGAAAGCGGAAAACTTCTACCAACTGTATCACCGCTGGACATCCGGCTGCACTGGGAAGCGAGCCCCGCACCTACCATATGGCAAGCGGAGGCTCAAACCATTAGACCAAACCTGCGGTAGGACTTACAACACCATTCGAGCCGTTCACTAAGGAGATATTATACTGTGAAGCTAGGAGCCTAACACAGCGTGAAATACAAATGAAGCACATTATTGGCCGCTTTCTGGAGATGTCAATAATTGCGCGCTCCAGTTCATCACTGCTAAGAAAGCGAAATGATTGGACACCAGGCGGTCAACTCATCTGCCTGTATTTAGCAGACTACTCCTCAAAACTGCACTCTTTCCTTTAGCGCTGTCTTGCACTGCTCCTCACAACTCGACATTTTCAGACATTCAAGCCATTCTCAGCTTACCCATAGCACAGATGATCTGGGGAGGCACTCCGAGCACCGAAAACTGACATCGTCCTCTTTTCGATTTCCCCTTCTTCAGCCCTCTCAAACCGAACGCGCGCGCCACCACCTCTGCGGAGGAGCTTCCTCCATCTTTAGCGCTTTTTGTGGTTCAGAAAACTGTGCCCAAATATACCTCTTCCTTTTAGCAGACCCGGAAGCTCAACAATTCAGGGAATTAAAAAATTGCTGACAATTACTTTACTTCCTAATGCAAAATTTGAGCGCAGCTGATCAGGTGTTTCAGCTTTTCGATACACTGAGACAAAGAATTCGAGCAAGACATGTATGCACAATCACAGACAACTTGTTATTTTCCACATATATTCCTTTTCCAAGAAACACTCCACTAACAGTTCTTGATTGTCATGAAGGAAGCTTTGTGGACTGAGAAATAGATGGATATATGCTGGTCTTGCTGCACCAATGCCTGGTTCTCAAAGACGAGGTCTGCGCAAGCATTTTGCGAGGTTGTCACAGTAGTGGGAGCCATTACGAGCGAGAGAAACGGTATGTTCTCCCACATAAGTGGTATGAAATTCCCACTTCTCTTTATATCTACATCAAAGCCCCCACCCACCTTGCCACCCTGGCAGGTGGCAGCGTTTCTGGCACAACGTTGTCAATGCCAAAGCATGCAGCGCACATCTGTCACTACCGCCACGTAGCTTAAAACACGATTGAGGTGTCCACTGTTCCAACATTCCAACATTCCAACATGTCATTCCAACATGCCCAGTCATTCCAACATGCCCAGTCATTCCAACGCTTTTTCCATTACCATAATCCACCAAGGTTTCCAGTGTTGGTTTCCAATATTTACATCATTGCCTTTTTTTCCAATAGGGCTGACTGTTGATAGATGAAACATAATTCTGCCATGAAGCTTTCTCGGCACTGCGACGGACGTACCGAGCTTTAGCTTTTGCCTTTTTAAAAATTAAAAGATTAGCATGTGTCGGATACCTACGGAATTTACCCCAAGCCCTGTTTTGTTGTTTTTTAGCTTCTTTACATTCTTTTGTCCACCATACTTTATGGTTTTGTCGTGTCACTCCTGACGACTGAGGAATAGCTGTGAGTGCGGCAGTTATGATACAATTAGTAAACTTTTCGTTTATCTGGTCGATAGTAAGATTTTCTAAAACTATATTTTCTAAAGTTGCCTTTGCTCTAAAAAGTGACCAGTCGGCGAGGTGGAGCTTCCAGCGACGTGGCCTTGTGGGGATTATTTCCGGTGGGGATGTTAAAGTGATTAGTACAGGGAGGTGATCGCTGCCATATGGATTGTCAATGACGTCCCAGTTAAAATCATTAAAAACAGAAGGTGAGCTAAAAGACAAATCTAAAAAGGTCATTTTCGCCGAGGCAGGGGAGCAGTAGGTGGCTTTTCCTGTATTTAAAAGACATACATTATTTGTGAGGATAAAATCTTCAATTATTTGACCCCTAGAGTCACGGTGCTCGCTTCCCCAAAAAGGGGAGTGAGCGTTAAAGTCCCCAACTACTAGATACGGTTCTGGAAGTTCATTGACAAGTTCTTGTAAATCGTGGACTGTTAATGTAAAATGTGGAGGAATATATACAGAAAAGATAGAAATTGTTTTATGGCTGACAACACTGACCGCAACAGCTTCAAGCTTTGTTTTGAGTGTGATTTCTCGAGCAGGGACGCCGCTTTGCACAACAATCGCGACGCCTCCAGAGAGTCTATTTGCCTGCTCACGATCGCGTCTAAAAGTTTTTAGTGTTTCAGGATATTTGCATGTTGTGGACCAAGATTGGTCTCCTGAAGACATAAAGCTACGGGCGAGATTGACCCTAGAATATCTTTTATGTCACTGTAGTTCCTCAACATTCCTCTACAGTTCCACTGAACCAGAAAAGCCATATTTATGTTTGGGATAGGAGTGATTGAGAGTTTACTTATTTTCTGGGGCCGTTATGACGGTCCTGTCTTTTTTCCGCTCAAGGGAGCTGTTCCGCCGCTGTAAAGCAGGCGGGCTGGGAGTTTGGTCCATTACCTCGCAAGAGGTGCTGGACGACCGCGGGGAAGCCGCGGGTGGGTGAGTGTCAGGCCTCCCCCGACGGGGGGAAGTCCTGCGGGATGTCGACCCATGGGCCGGCACTCCCTGGCTTGGAGTTGGCAGAGCAGCCTTCGCTGTCCCTGCCTGGGGCGTGGATGGCCCTGCCACAGGCGCAGTAGAACTGTGTTGTGTTGTGTTGTGTTGGGTTTATTGGCGCATAAGCAGCTAAGGCTATCATGCGCCAAGAACAAGGTATGGAAAAATTATGCTTGAGCAGAGTTTGAAAACAAAGTGGATAAAAACGGTGGTGTAAAGGGCCTAAAAGTTATTTTTACTAACTAGTTGAAGAAAGACAAGAATTTTAAAAAATGTCTGATAGCAGAAACTTTTGAAGGTTGGGTTACCTCCGCAGACATCCTTGGCTCGGCAAGGATTTCGAGGCTCCCAACAACTCAGATAAAGACCTCAGCCTCCTTCTCGTGATTGAGAAAGTGGCTGAGGTGTATAATTGTATGTAGCGAAGCACAGGGTGAGTAGATTAGAGTTGATGAAGAATACTGGCTTCCCTTAAAAAGCTAAAAACACAGGGTATACTGACAAGTGCATCTTTGCCTAATATCAATGCTGGATGAAAAGGAATGTGTTCTTTGTAAAAGGTAGTAAAATGTTTTTTTCTTAGATATTCGAGTTCTGTGTTGTGTTGTGTGTTGTGTTGTGTTTAATGGCGCATAAGCGGCTAAGGCTATCATGCGCCAAGAACAAGGTTTAGTAAAATTGGCTCGAGCAAAGTTTGAAGACAAAGTGTATAAAAACGGTGGTGCAAAGGGCCTAAAAGTTATTTTTACTAACTAGCTGATAAAAGACAATAATTTTAAAAATGTCTGAGAGCAGAAACTTTTAAAGGTTGGGTCGCCTCCGCAGACATCCTTGGCTCGGCAAGGATCTCGAGGTCCCCAACTACTCAGATAAAAACCTCAGCCTCCTTCTCAGGACTGAGAAAGTGGCTGAGGTGTATCGTTCTAAGTAGAGAAACACAGGGTCGGAACATTACAGGTTTTGAAGCACACCGGCTTCCCTTAAAAAGCTAAAAACATCAAGTATACCAACGAGTGCATGTTCAGCTAAAATCAGCGCTGGATGAAATGGGATATGTTCTTTGTAAAATGCAGCAAAATATTTTTTTCTTAATGGTTCAAGTTTTGTGCATGATAGTAGTATGTGGTTTACGGTAAGTTCATGCCCGCATTGCTCGCAAACAGGTTTGTCTTTCTTTGTTAGCAGGAAGTTGTGTGTGAGATGTGTGTGTCCTATACGGAGACGGCATAAAATAACTTCGATGAATCGTTTTTGGTGTGAGCATGATTTCCATTCGTCTAGGATGGGTTTTACTAAATGTAGCTTATTATTTCTTTCGATGTTCCATTGCGACTGCCATTTATTTCTTAATTTGCACTGCACCAACTTCATACCATCTTTGTAGGGAATGTACACTTTCTTTATTTCTTTTTTTCGAGCTTTTCCAGCGCATTCATCTGCTTTCTCATTTCCAGCTATTCCAATGTGACTGGGAACCCAGCAAAATTTTATGTCTTGTCCCTGTAATGTGGCGCTTCTTATGTTGTGTATGATATCACCAATTAGTGGTGTCACTGCATTGTTATGGTGAAGTGAGGTTAATATGCTCAGAGAATCAGTGTAAATGATGCTGTTCTGAATGTTCTCATTTATTATTTTTTCTACAGCTAGCAAGACTGCGTAACACTCAGCGGTGAAAATGGATGTACACTCAGGTAGCCGTACTATTTTTTCCCAATTATTCTGAACTACAGCACTTCCCACGTAGTGCGCCGATTTTGATCCATCGGTATAAAATGCTTCGTATTCTTCGTATTTTTCGTTGAGTGCTAAATATTCTTGTAATATCTGTTCATGTGGTGTATGTTTTTTCCGAAATTGTGTTAATGTGAAGTCGCACACAGATGGTAGGCAGTACCAAGGCGGGAGTGGATCAGGTTTGCGGGCAATATTAGGTAATACATTTATTATGTCTAGTTCTTGGCATTTCTCTTCAAAGCGGAGAAGAAGTAGTCTGATTGCTAGAGGTTTGTTAGTAAATAGTGTTCGGGATGGGCACTTTGTAACGAGTGGGTAACAGATGTGTTTAGGCTGGGAACGGATCTTTAAAATGTATGAGCATGTGAGCATTGTTCGTCTGTCTGCAAGTGGTGGTTCATTGGTTTCGACGTACAGGCTATTTATGGGTGACGTCCTGTATGCACCAGTTGAAAGGCGCAATCGCGAATTGTGCACAGGATCCAGTCGCTTCAAGTACGATGGCCTTGCTGATCCATACACTATGCAGCCATAATCTAAAACGGAACGTACTACAGAGCGATAAATGTGTAGAAGACATACCCGATCAGAACCCCAGTGTTTGCGTGATAGGACTTTCAGTATGTTCAGTGCTAGCGACGCCTTCTTTTTCAGTGCGTTTATGTGAGGCAGGAAAGTAAGTTTTTTGTCGAAGGTGATGCCTAGAAATTTGTGTTCCTTTTTGAAAGGCAGCTCGGTTTGGTTGAGGTGTAATGTTGGATTTGTGTGCAAGCCTCGTTTGAGTGAAAAAAGTAAGGCCACTGTTTTCTGTGTTGAGAACTGGAAACCATTCTTGTCTGCCCATGTTGCCATTTTGTTGATTGTAATTAGTTAGTTAGTTATATGGGGTTTTATGGCGCATAAGCAACTATGGCTATCATGCGCCAAACACAAGGTTAGATGATGTTATGTTAAGTGTATAGAAGTTACATTATATTAAATTTAAAACATTGGCTTTCTTTAGAAACTTGCAAACAAGTGAAAACTCGACGAGTGTTTGCTCGCCTAAAAGTAATGCGGGATGAAATGGAATGTGTTCATTGTAAAATACCGTAAAAATTTTCTTTCGAAGTTCTTCGAGATGCGAACAAGAGATTAAAATGTGATTCACTGTGAGCTCCTCACCACACATTTCACACACAGGTTTGTCTTTTTTTGTTAATAAGAAGTTATGGGTGATGTGTGTGTGGCCTATGCGTAAACGACATAAAATTACTTCGATAAAACGTTCTTTATGACGGCATGATTTCCATTCTGTCAAAATAGGCTTTACAGTATGCAGCTTGTTGTTTCTTTCATTTTCCCAAGAAGCTTGCCATTTGGCTCTTAGTTTGCTATGCACTAACTTCATGTAATCCCTCGGAGGCAAACCTACATGTTTCACCTCCATGGCTCTGGCTTGTGCAGCACACGTGTCAGCTCTCTCATTATCCCTAATGCCAACGTGACTGGGAACCCAGCAGAGTTTTATAAAATGTTTTCGTGTTGTGACCTTTACTATATTGTCTATGATGCTTCCAATCAGTGGCTCTGTGGCATTTTTGGAGTTTAATGCTGTAAGGACGCTCAGTGAATCTGTATAAATGATGCTATTTTTGATGTTTTCATTTGTTATTTTCTGTACCGCAACACTAATAGCATAACACTCCGCGGTGAAAACTAGCACATGAGGGCAGTCGTACTGCATTTTCATTTTTTCCTTGTATTACTGCGCTTCCTACATGCGCATGAGTTTTTGACCCGTCAGTATAAAATGCAGTGTAATTTCTGTATTTTTCTTGTAGTGCCAGATATTCTTGTATTATGTGGTCGTGTGGCGTACAGGTTTTACTGAAGCGTGTTAGTGTGACGTCACACACTGTGGGGAGAGTGTACCACGGTGGTAGCGCTTCGTGTCTTGGGGCAATATTTTTGATTTCATTTAGTATGTTCAGAGTTTGACATTTTTCTTCGAAGCGCAAGAGCAACGGCTTAATTGCATGGGGCTTGTTGTTGAAGAGCATTCGGGATGGGCATTTCGTGACAATTGGGTAACAGAGATGTTTGGGCTGTGAAAGGATTTTGAGGATGTATGTACAAGTTAGTGCAGTTCTTCGATCTTCTAAGGAAGGTTCATTCGTTTCCACATACAGACTTGCTATTGGTGAAGTTCTGTAAGCACCTGAAGACAACCTTAAACCAAGATTGTGGATAGGATCCAGTCGTTTTATGTAGGATGGTCTTGCTGAGCCATATACGATGGACCCATAGTCTAACTTAGAGCGAACCAGAGAACGGTATATGTGTAACAGGCATGCCCTATCAGACCCCCAGCGTTTTCTTGACAGTAGTTTCAGTACATTGAGGGCCTGGGAAGCTTTTTTCTTTAGGCTGTTTATATG
This sequence comes from Amblyomma mixtum, assembly GCF_055824585.1. Classification (NCBI taxonomy): domain Eukaryota; kingdom Metazoa; phylum Arthropoda; class Arachnida; order Ixodida; family Ixodidae; genus Amblyomma; species Amblyomma mixtum. Next base: position 152,013,494 of record NC_143018.1, read on the forward strand.
TGGCAAGAAACTGAGCTTTTTATCAAAAGTTACCCCTAGAAATTTATGCTCTTGTTTGACAGGTAATGGGGTCTGGTTTAGATATAGTGTGGGGTCGGCCTGTAGGCCTCGTCTCAAAGAGAACAGAACCGCTACTGTTTTCTGAGGAGAAAATCTAAATCCGTTTCTATCTGCCCAGGTGGCCAGTTTATTTATTGTTATTTGTATCTGTCGCTCACAGGTAGGTATGCTGGAAGACGTGCATGCTATTTGGAGGTCATCTACGTAAACTGAGTACATTATGGATTTTGGGATTACTTTGCCTATTGAGTTCATTTTGATTATGAATAAGGTCGTGCTGAGGATGCACCCCTGGGGTACGCCAGTTTCTTGAATAAAAGTGTTGGAGAAGGTTGCGCCTAGGCGGACTCGGAACGTGCGGTTGGTTAGGAAGTCGTTCAAACAGCTCAGCATCCTGCCGCGGATACCTAGGTCCGCTAGGTCACGGAGGATACCGAACCTCCACGTGGTATCGTAAGCCTTCTCCAGATCGAAGAAGACCACGATACAGTGTTGCTTGTGGATGAACGCTTCCCGGACTGTGTTCTCAAAGCGAACAAGGTGATCGGTTGTGGAACATGTCTTTTTAAAACCGCACTGGTGTATATCTAAAAGTTGCCGGGACTGAAGTATGAAGGTTAGTCTGATGTTTAGAATGCTTTCGAATGATTTTGCTATGCAGCTAGTGAGTGCTATTGGCCTGTAACTAGTGGGACTAGTTGGTGGTTTGCCAGGTTTTAGAAAGGGTACAATGATTGCTTCTCTCCATGCTTGGGGGATTTCTCCACTCATCCATATTTTATTGAAAAATTTTAGGAGAGCTTCTATGGCAGTCTCAGAGAGGTGAGCAAGCATGGCATAATGTATATTGTCTGGGCCTGGTGCTGTCTTTTTACCGGATGTAAGTACTGCGTTTAGTTCCTGCATTGTAATTAGCTGATTGTAGTCTTCATGTATGCATGTTCTGAAGGGAAGTTTTTGTTTTTCTACTATTGTTTTGTGCTTTTGAAAAGAGTGTGTGTAGTTGGCTGAGCTTGATACTGTAGCAAAATGCTCACCCAATATGTTGGCCTGCTCTTCTAATGTTGTTTGAGTACCGGGTGTTGTTAGCATTGGGAATGTGAAAGGAGTAAAATTTCCAGTGAATTTCCGCACCTGCTCCCACATTTTTTTGGATGTTATTGAGCTGTTTATCGAGGATATGTACTGTTGCCATGATGCCCTTTCTGCGTTGCGTCTGATGTGTCGTGCTTTTGCTCTTGCTTTTTTAAAGTTTATGAGATTCTCATGTGTTGGATATCTCCGAAAAATGCCCCAGGCTTTGTTTTGTTTCTTTTTTGCATCTTTACATTGTTTTGTGTACCAGTATTTGTGATTTTGTTTTACTATTCCAGAGGATTGAGGAATAGCTAAATGTGCGGCAGCTATGATACAATTCGTGAATTTTTCATTTATCTCATTGATGGCAACATTTTCTAAAACTATTTTCTCTAATGTAGCTTGTGCTGTAAAAAGTTGCCAGTCAGCTAAATGTAGCTTCCAACACCGTGGTTTTGTGGGAATAACTGTTAGCGAGGATGAAAGACTTATTATGACAGGGAGATGATCACTTCCGTATGGATTGTCTAAAACACTCCAGTTAAAATCGTTAAAAACAGACGGTGAACTAAAAGACAAATCTAAAACACTCATTTTCCCCGAGGTTGGGGAGCAGTATGTAGGTTTATTAGTTAGTTATATTGATTTTAATGGCGCAAAAGCAACTGAGGCTATGATGCGCCAAACACAAGGTTAGAGTTTTTGTTAATGGTGAAGCTTTTTAAAAGTACTTAGAGTTTGTTTAAAACGTTGGCTTCCTTGAGAAACCTAAAAATACATGAAATGTCAACCAGTGCTCGATCACCTAAGAGTAGCATGGGGTGTAATGGGATGCTTTCCCTGTAAAATGTTGTGAAATATTTCTTTCTTAGTTCTTCTAGTTTTATGCATGAAATTAAAATGTGGTTCACCGTGAGTTCAGCACCACACATGTCACAAAGATGTTTGTTCTGTTTGGTTAGTAGAAAGCTGTGCGTGAGGTGGGTGTGTCCAATGCGGAGCCGACATAAAATAACTTCGGTAAAACGTTCTTGATGCCTACATGATTGCCATTCCCCTAAAATTGGTTTCACAGAATGTAGTTTGTTGTTTACGTGCTCTTGCCATGCAGCCTGCCACTTACTTTTGAGTTTACTGTATATAAACTTTAAACAATCCCTGTGCGGTATGTTCACTTGCTTTATTTGGCCATTCCGGGCTTGTGCAGCGCATACATCTGCTTTCTCATTACCTACAATTCCAACATGGCTAGGAACCCAGCAGAATTTAATGTTATGATTTTGTTTTGTGATTTTAACTATGTTATGTATGATGTTTCCTATTATAGGTTCAGCTGCATTTCTGGAGTGCAGTGCTTTAAGCATACTCAGGGAATCGGTGTAAATGATGCTATTTTTGATATTCTCTCTTACTATTTTATCTACAGCTACAAAGATGGCATAACACTCAGCAGTAAAAACCGATGCGCAGTCTGGTAGTCGCATTATCTGTTTATTTTTTCCTTGGATTACTGCACTTCCAACGTGACTTTCTGTTTTTGAGCCATCGGTATAAAATTCAATGTAGGTGTCATATTTTTCTTGTAGTGCAAAGAATTCCTGTAATACGTAATCATTTGGCGTTTGCTTTTTATCTAAATGTGTCATTGTGAAGTCACATACTGAAGGCAGGCTGTACCATGGTGGCAAATATTCATTCCTTTGTGCAATATTCGGTAAGCAGTCTAGTACTGTTAGCTCTTCACATTTGTCTTCAAAGCGCAATAGTAATGGTCTGATAGAATGTGGTTTGTTGATGAATAATCTTTTAGATGGGCACTTGGTGACAACCGGATGGCAGAGATGTTTCGGAAGAGAACGGATTTTTAAGACGTATGTGCATGTTAGTGCGATTCTTCGGTCCTCAAGAGCGGGCTCATTAGTTTCAACGTATAGGCTGGCTACTGGTGACGTTCTGTATGCTCCAGATGATAGGCGCAGACCAAGATTATGAATGGGGTCTAATCTTTTTAAGTAGGATGCTCTTGCCGAACCATATACTATGCACCCGTAGTCCAGCTTGGAGCGCACCAGAGAGCGATATATTTGTAAAAGGCTTGCTCTATCGGACCCCCACCGCTTCCGTGAGAGCACTTTTAAGATATTGAGGACTTGAGAAGCTTTCTTTTTTAGGTTGTTAATGTGTGGTAGAAATGTGAGTTTCTTGTCAAAAGTTAGGCCTAAAAATTTGTGTTCTTGTTTAATTGGTAGCGCAGTGTGATTCAGGTATAGACTGGGATCGACCTGTAGGCCTCGTCGAAATGAGAAAAGAACAGCTACTGTTTTTTGAGGGGAAAATTTAAATCCATTTCTGTCTGCCCAAGAACCTAGTTTATTTAGTGTGATTTGTATTTGTCTCTCACAGGTTGATATACTGGAGGACGTGCATGCTATTTGTAGGTCATCTACATAAACTGAATACATTATGGACTTGGGTATTACTTTAGCTAAGGAATTCATTTTGACTATGAAGAGTGTCGTGCTTAGAATGCACCCCTGGGGTACGCCGTTCTCTTGGGTAAAAGTCATGGAGAGAGTTGCTCCTAGGCGGACTCGGAATGTGCGGTTAGCCAGGAAGTCGTTCAAGCAGTTCAACATCCTGCCGCGGATACCTAGCTCTGCTAGGTCACGGAGGATGCCGAACTTCCACGTAGTATCGTAGGCCTTCTCCAAGTCGAAGAAGACCCCAATACAGTGCTGCTTGTGGATGAACGCCTCCCGGATGATGTTTTCCAGGCGGACAAGGTGATCTGTGGTGGAGCATGTTTTCTTAAACCCACATTGGTGTTTATCTAGTAGTTGCCGAGATTCCAGTACGAAGGTTAGTCTAATGTTTATTACACTTTCGAAAGATTTAGCAATGCAGCTGGTGAGGGCTATTGGTCTATAACTGCTAGGACTTGTTGGTGGTTTTCCGGGTTTGAGAAAAGGTATTATGACTGCTTTTTTCCACTCGTCAGGTATATGTCCAGTTATCCAGATTTTATTAAAGAATTTTAACAGTGCCTGTACAGCAGCCTCGGAGAGATGTGCAAGCATAGCGTAATGCACGTTGTCTGGTCCTGGTGCTGTCTTTTTTCCAGAAGATAATACTATTTTTAATTCCTGTAGTGTGAGAGGCTGGTTGTAATCCTCATGTATACCTGCTCCGGATGGGAATCTTTGTTTCTCAGCTATTGCTTTGTGTTTCTGAAATGTGTTTGTGTAGTTCGATGAGTTTGAGATCTCAGCAAAATGCTCGCCCAAAATGTTGGCCTGTTCTTCTAAAGATGTTTGTGTCCCGGGTGCTGTCAAGAGAGGAAGTGTAAAAGGGGTATGCTTAAGGGAAATAAATAGCGCACAAGAGAAGACGGGACAAGCGAGGAGACACAGACAAGCGCTAACTTTCAACAGACGGTTTATTGCAAAATCGGGAGCATATATACACATGTCCAGATAGGCAACAAAGAACAGGATCGAAGATAACATCAAAAAGACACACACCCCCTCGACAGCCATCTGGTTATCGTGCCAGATATGCAAGCTCTTTTTTCGACAAATTAACGGAAGGTTCGCTGACACAATCCGGTCCAAAGCGCACGATGTTCGACGCTTCAACAATCTCCCTGGTGAGTTGGTCGCAGTGATGATACAAGATCACAGTATCTTCAAAAATTGGACGGCAAGGAGGGTCGCAGTCACATGTCTTACAATGCAAAGCCAAATGCCCGTCGACACCACCTCTGACTTTCTTCGCGTGCTCTTTTAGGCGTACGTTGAGGCATCTGCCCGTTTGCCCGATGTAGAATCTACCGCAGGACAAGGGGATCTTGTAGACTACCCCCAGCCGACAATGGACGTAGGACTGCCTATGTCTGATATTACAGTCGGGTCTACGCGTTTTGATCGGGCAACTCATTCTGCACAATCTCCCCAGCCTCTCAGGAGCCGTGAACACGACCTTCACATGAGACCGTTGACCCACCTTCTTGAGGTTGTGTGATACCTTATGCATGTAAGGTATCACCGCCAACTTTTCTTTCTCACTTCTATCCTTTTTCTTTTTCCTGTCCTCTGCTCTTTGTTCATGACTCAGGCGAGAAGCTTCCTTCCTTTTGCGATGCAAGCATTCAGCTACCGAAGCTATCACGTGAGTCGGATAGCCCGCGCCCTGCAAACGTGCAACTTGCATGTTTAAACCCTCCTCGAACGTATGCCGGCATGACTTGTCAAGAGCATTGGACAGGAACGAAAGAACGATATTTCTTTTGACAAGTTTAGAATGCGCTGAACTGTACGGCAAAGGGGGCTTGTTAGCTCTGGGCTCGTACATCCAACAGGCATGGTCCTTTCGAAACCGCAGCCGCAGGTCTAAGAACCTAATGCTGTCATGATCAGGCATTTCAGACGTGAATGTCAACGGGTAAAAACAATCAACAAAAGAATTTAAAATGCGCGTGACAATAGGGTGACTACTAACGAGAAGATTAGAACGTCCGACAAGAGGGTCAGTAAAAACAGACAGGTCAAAAAGAATTAAAAAGTCATCCACATAACGAAAGATCTTTAAAATCTTTAGATCAGTTAGACGCTCAAAAAGAGCCTTGTCACAACGAGCTAAAAACAAGTCACTCAAAATCGGTGCGATGCAGGATCCGATGCAAACACCTTGCTTTTGCAGGAAAACGTTGTTGTCAAAGGTAACAAAAGTAGAAGTAAGGTAAACAGATAAAAGCTCTAAAAAACCATCCGTGCTCACGCCACAAGCATTTTGAAAGTCGACAGCGCCGCTATTGTCGATAGCATCCTCGACGCAAGACAGCAGCCCTTCATGGGGCAACGAGTAAAACAAATCTTTTATGTCTACTGAAAAGGCTGCAATGTTCTTCTGGTCATTTGCTTTGAGGAAGTCAATAACGGCTGCGGAATCCTTGGTTAGGAAAGGATCAATCACAGTGAGGAGTTTCAAATTGGATTGCAGATAGTCCGCAACGCACTTCTGCCACGAACCAGACTCTGAGATAATGACGCGAAATGGGCATTCTATCTTATGCGTCTTAGCCGAGAAAAACATCTCCAGTGTATCTTTGTCGCTATTATCTATGCCCTTAACAACGTTCGTCAGGCTAAGCTTATCGCAGAGCTTTTTTGCCCGCGCCTTCACCTTTGTTAGCGGTACGCGTTTCATCTGCTTGAACACAGTCTGTACAGCCTCAGACGCCTTAACACGAAACAAATCGTGTCCAAGCACAGCAAAACCCCCTTCCTTGTCGGCGGGGAGCACACATAACGAGTTGTCTTTGAGGAGGGTCGACAAACGTTGAAACCGAACTTTAGGACGCTCCAGTTTACAGCGCTCTAGCACACAGACACCTTGCGACACACAAGCGTCCTTCTCATCAGCGTCCGCTCGCCTAGCCACCTTACGAACACAGGCCAGTAGTTCCGCAGCGTCTTTCTTTGGCTCGACAGCGTACTTGGGACCAAAGCGCAAAGTCCGGCTAACTTCATCCGGTAAATCCACCTTACCAATTGTGTGGATCTTGTAACTGGATTCCTTGGTCTTCTTCGGGGGAACCAGGTGACGAAGGGCGACCAGTGCCTGTTGCCAGTAGGCCTCAGTGGAGTGGACAAGAAGGCTTGAATACTCACGCCACCTATGGCGCCCTACCCTTTTTAGAGCGCTGTAAACTGGAGCGTCCTAAAGTTCGGTTTCAACGTTTGTCGACCCTCCTCAAAGACAACTCGTTATGTGTGCTCCCCGCCGACAAGGAAGGGGGTTTTGCTGTGCTTGGACACGATTTGTTTCGTGTTAAGGCGTCTGAGGCTGTACAGACTGTGTTCAAGCAGATGAAACGCGTACCGCTAACAAAGGTGAAGGCGCGGGCAAAAAAGCTCTGCGATAAGCTTAGCCTGACGAACGTTGTTAAGGGCATAGATAATAGCGACAAAGATACACTGGAGATGTTTTTCTCGGCTAAGACGCATAAGATAGAATGCCCATTTCGCGTCATTATCTCAGAGTCTGGTTCGTGGCAGAAGTGCGTTGCGGACTATCTGCAATCCAATTTGAAACTCCTCACTGTGATTGATCCTTTCCTAACCAAGGATTCCGCAGCCGTTATTGACTTCCTCAAAGCAAATGACCAGAAGAACATTGCAGCCTTTTCAGTAGACATAAAAGATTTGTTTTACTCGTTGCCCCATGAAGGGCTGCTGTCTTGCGTCGAGGATGCTATCGACAATAGCGGCGCTGTCGACTTTCAAAATGCTTGTGGCGTGAGCACGGATGGTTTTTTAGAGCTTTTATCTGTTTACCTTACTTCTACTTTTGTTACCTTTGACAACAACGTTTTCCTGCAAAAGCAAGGTGTTTGCATCGGATCCTGCATCGCACCGATTTTGAGTGACTTGTTTTTAGCTCGTTGTGACAAGGCTCTTTTTGAGCGTCTAACTGATCTAAAGATTTTAAAGATCTTTCGTTATGTGGATGACTTTTTAATTCTTTTTGACCTGTCTGTTTTTACTGACCCTCTTGTCGGACGTTCTAATCTTCTCGTTAGTAGTCACCCTATTGTCACGCGCATTTTAAATTCTTTTGTTGATTGTTTTTACCCGTTGACATTCACGTCTGAAATGCCTGATCATGACAGCATTAGGTTCTTAGACCTGCGGCTGCGGTTTCGAAAGGACCATGCCTGTTGGATGTACGAGCCCAGAGCTAACAAGCCCCCTTTGCCGTACAGTTCAGCGCATTCTAAACTTGTCAAAAGAAATATCGTTCTTTCGTTCCTGTCCAATGCTCTTGACAAGTCATGCCGGCATACGTTCGAGGAGGGTTTAAACATGCAAGTTGCACGTTTGCAGGGCGCGGGCTATCCGACTCACGTGATAGCTTCGGTAGCTGAATGCTTGCATCGCAAAAGGAAGGAAGCTTCTCGCCTGAGTCATGAACAAAGAGCAGAGGACAGGAAAAAGAAAAAGGATAGAAGTGAGAAAGAAAAGTTGGCGGTGATACCTTACATGCATAAGGTATCACACAACCTCAAGAAGGTGGGTCAACGGTCTCATGTGAAGGTCGTGTTCACGGCTCCTGAGAGGCTGGGGAGATTGTGCAGAATGAGTTGCCCGATCAAAACGCGTAGACCCGACTGTAATATCAGACATAGGCAGTCCTACGTCCATTGTCGGCTGGGGGTAGTCTACAAGATCCCCTTGTCCTGCGGTAGATTCTACATCGGGCAAACGGGCAGATGCCTCAACGTACGCCTAAAAGAGCACGCGAAGAAAGTCAGAGGTGGTGTCGACGGGCATTTGGCTTTGCATTGTAAGACATGTGACTGCGACCCTCCTTGCCGTCCAATTTTTGAAGATACTGTGATCTTGTATCATCACTGCGACCAACTCACCAGGGAGATTGTTGAAGCGTCGAACATCGTGCGCTTTGGACCGGATTGTGTCAGCGAACCTTCCGTTAATTTGTCGAAAAAAGAGCTTGCATATCTGGCACGATAACCAGATGGCTGTCGAGGGGGTGTGTGTCTTTTTGATGTTATCTTCGATCCTGTTCTTTGTTGCCTATCTGGACATGTGTATATATGCTCCCGATTTTGCAATAAACCGTCTGTTGAAAGTTAGCGCTTGTCTGTGTCTCCTCGCTTGTCCCGTCTTCTCTTGTGCGCTATTTATTTCCCTTAAGTATGTCATACCAACATGCCCAAGCCTCGTCTCTTCTGAAAAGGGGTATGGTCACCAGTAAATTTACGAAGTTTTTCCCACATTTTCTTTGATGTTGTTGAGCTGTTTATTGAGGAGACACATTTCTGCCAAGAGGTTTTCTCAGCATTCCTTCGCACATACCGCGCTCTGGCTTTTGCCTTCTTAAAGGTAAGTAAGTTCTCTGCAGTGGGATATCGACGCAGAGCGCTCCAGGCTTTGTTTTGTTGTTTTTTTGCTAATGTGCATTCTTTTGTCCACCACACTTTGTGCTTCTTTTGTGCAAGTCCTGTTGTTTGTGGTATAGCGAGTGTTGCGGCCGATATTATGCATTCAGTAAACTTCTCATTAATTTCATCTGTGCTGAGGTGGTCACAAAATTCATTTTCTAGTGTGGCACTTTTTGTAAAAAGTGACCAGTCGGCGAGGTGAAGCTTCCAGCGCCGTGGCCTTGTAGGGATTATTTCCGGTGGGGATGTTAAAGTGATTAGTACAGGGAGGTGATCGCTGCCATATGGGTTGTCAATGACATCCCATTTAAAATCATTAAAAACAGAAGGTGAGCTAAAAGACAAATCTAAAAAGGTCATTTTCCCCGAAGCAGGGGAGCAGTAGGTGGCTTTTCCTGTATTTAAAAGACATACATTGTTTGTGAGGATAAAATCTTCGATTATTTGACCCCTAGAGTCACAGCGCTCACTTCCCCAAAAAGGGGAGTGAGCGTTAAAATCCCCGACTACTAAATATGGTTCTGGAAGTTCATCAATGAGGCCTTGTAGATCGTGGACTGCTATTGTGAGATGTGGAGGAATATATACAGAGCAGATTGTAATTGTTTTGTAGCTGACAATGCTGACTGCAACTGCCTCAAGTTTTGTTTTCAGCCTGATCTCTTGAGCAGGGACGCCGCTTTGTATGACAATCGCGACGCCTCCCGAGAGTCTATTTGCCTGCTCACGATCGCGTCTAAAAGTTTTATAATGCTTCAGGATGTTCATATGTTGTGGACCTAGATTGGTTTCCTGGAGACATAAGGCTACGGGTGACATTGACCCTAAAATATTTTTTATGTCATCGTAATTTCTCAATATTCCTCGGCAGTTCCACTGAACTATAAAAGCCATGTTTATGTTTGGGGTATGAACGATTGGGGCCGTTATGGGGCCGTTATGGTGGCCCTGCCTTTTTTCCGCTCAAGAGAGCTGTTCCGCCGCTGCAAAGCGGGCGGATCGGGAGTTACCTCCATCACCTCACTGGAGGTGCTGGAAGACCGCGGGGAAGCCGCGGATGTGTTTGTGTCAGGCCTCCCCCGACGGGGGGAAGTCCTGCGGGATGTCGACCCATGGGCCGGCACTCCCTGGCTTGGAGTTGGCAGAGCAGCTTTCGCTGTCCCTGCCTGGGGCGTGGGTGGCCCTGCTACAGGCGCAGTAGAACTGGCCGCGGCAGGTGCCGGAGTGCTGTGTGGTGCTACGCCCCTGCGCACCACATCAGCGAAGTTTGGTTTCGCTGTGAAGGAGAATGTGTTGTTAAGTGCAAAACGCCTTCTGGCTTCTTTGAATGAAATGTTTTCTTTGGTCTTAATGGTGATGATTTCCTTTTCCATTTTCCAGGACCGACACGCCCTGGAGTACGCAGCGTGGTCTCCTTCACAATTAGCGCAGCGTAGAGCTGCGTCGCATTCCTCAGAATGGTGGTCCTTTGACGCGCATTTCGCGCAAGTTTTGCGGCCGCGGCAACTCTGTGATCCGTGGCCAAACCGTTGACAATTAAAGCACCTTCGGGGGTTAGGGATGTAGTGTCTTACATTTACTTTGAGGTATCCAACGTCGATGGTTTCGGGCAATGTGGATGTGTTAAAAGTCAGAACTAGGTGTTTGGTATCTATTTCTTTATTGTCCTTGCGGATTTTGATGCGGTATACATCTATGACATTTTGATCTGAGAGTCCTTCCAGCATTTCTTTCTCTGTGAGATGTAGAAAATCATTTTCTGAGATGACGCCACGGACAGTGTTGAGTGATCGGTGTGCAGTGATGGAGACAGGTGTGTCCCCAATAGACACTATGTTACAGAGTTTGGTGGTTTGGACATTTTCTCGGAGTTCCAGTAATAAATCGCCACTGGTCATTTTTGATACTTTGTAGCCGGGGCCCAAAGCTTCTGTTAAGCATTTCGATACCATGAATGGAGAAAGAATTCTGGCCTGTTTATCTTGAACTTCACTGTGGATGACATGGAATTTGGCAAATGTTGCTTTCTTTTTCGAAAAAAAATTCTCTGCTTCGTTCCGCACTCTTTTTAGAGAGCGATCAAGTTTGGAAAGGGGGGGAGCCATAAAAAATTAATGTTTTTCGGTCATGGTGCCAGCCACCCACCATGGAGTCCAACAAGGGGACGCGACAGGAACTTGAAAGAAAGTCCTGCCCACGCCAGCTGTACACCTTAACAATAACCTAATATGACTCAACACAGGGTAGTTGGTCACACACGGTTAACCCTCGCCGCCAGGAAAAAGAGGAAAGAACCAAGAAGGGAGGAGGATACAGGAGAGTTGTAAGAAAGGAGATAGGAAAGTGAAAGATGGAGAGGAGAACAGGAAAAGGCGACTGCCGATTTCCCCCGGTCGGGTCAGGCCGGAGGTGCCGTCTACAGGAAGCTGGGGCCAAAGTGGTGTGTTGCCTCCGCCGAGGGGCCTTAAGGGTCCAAACGCTCGGCATCAGCTCAACCACCAGGATCCCCTTTTCCCCGGACACGGCGATGCCACGCACGGCTAAGCGCGGATGCTCGGGTCCGTGGTGACGCATTGTTCACCATCATCCCCCTGCGGGGATGTCCCTGCGGATGCTCGGGTTAACCCCGTGGTGTCGCCACTCACCAACGTCTGCATGCTGCAGACGCCTCCCTGCGGGGAGTAGGTTTATTAGAGTTGAGTAAACAGACGTCATTGCATAAAATAAAATCCTCTACGAGATGGCCTCTGGCGTCAGTTTTCTCACTTCCCCAAAAATATGAATGTGCATTAAAATCTCCAACTACCAGGTATGGCTCTGGTAGCTGCTCTAAAAGATCCTCTAAGTCATGTAGTGTTAAATTAAAGTGCGGATCGATATATAGTGAGCACACTGTGATGGTTTTATGGGCAACCAGAGTGGCTGCGACAGCTTCAAGTCTTGTTTTTAGTTTAAGCCCTCGAGCCGGGACGCCGCTTTTCACTACGATGGCTACGCCTCCCGATAGTCGGCTCGCCTGTTCCCGATCGCGGCGGAAAACAGTGTAATTCTTTAGAAAGTTATTTTTTTGGGGACCTAAATTTGTTTCTTGTAGACATAAGGCGACAGAAGTGTGTGCTCCTAGTATGTCTTTTATGTCACTGTAGTTGTTTAAAAGTCCTCTACAGTTCCATTGTATTATGAAAGCCATCTTAATTTTGTGTTTCTATAGGGTGGAAAGGTAGATCAAGTTGTTGGCCCCGTGACTCGGGGCCTGTCTTTTTTTGATCGATCCAGAGAGCTCCGCCGACCGTCCGACGTGGACGGCGCGGGGCTGCCCGGGGCCGTGTCCATCGCCTCTGCGGAGGCGCTGGACGATCGTGCAGGAGGCACGGTCGCGTTCGAGTTTGACCTCGACCTGTGGGAAGAGGTCTTGAGGCCCGCCGACCCGGGGGTCTGCGCAGCCTGGATTGCAGTTGGCGGAGCAGCGTTAGCTGCTCTGCCTTGGGGCGCGGATGGCACCGCCACAGGCTCACTGCGTGTGACCTGGGCGGGTGCCGAAGCCTGGTGTGGTGCGCCGCGCCCACGCACCACATCGGCGAAGTTTTGTTTTGTTGTGAAGGAGAATGAGTTGGTGAGTGCGAAACGCCTTCTCGCTTCTTGAAATGAAATGTTTTCCTTTGTCTTTATGGTGATTATCTCCTTTTCTTTTTTCCAGGACGGACACGCCCTGGAGTATGCTGCATGGTCTCCGTCACAGTTTGCGCAGTGCGGGGCTGCGTCACATTGATCAGAATGATCCTTTGAGGCGCACTTCGCGCACGTTTTCCGACCGCGGCAACTTTGCGAGCCGTGGCCGAACCTTTGGCAGTTGAAACATCGGCGAGGGTTCGGAATGTATGGTCTTACGTTAACTTTCAGATATCCTACTTCGACTGTGTCGGGCAGTGTGCTAGTGCTGAACGTCAGGATCATATGTTTTGTGTCTATATCCTTATTATCCTTCCGGATCTTGATTCTGTGAACGTCTATCACGTCTTGGTCACTCAGACCTTCGAGCATCTCTTTTTCTGTGATGTGGACAAAATCATTTTCGGATATCACGCCCCGGACGGTATTCAAAGATCGGTGTGAAGTCACGGAGACAGGAATATCTCCAACAGACAATGTTTACGAGTTTTGAGTGCTGGATGTTGTCTCGCAGTTCGAGCAGTAAGTCACCGCTGGCCATTTTTGATACCTTGTAGCCAATACCCAAGGCTTCTGTCAAACACTTTGATACTAGGAAGGGAGACAGGATTCTTGCTTGCTTATTTTCTACTTCACTATGGATGACATGGTATTTAGGAAAACTCACTTTTCTTTTTTGGAAAAAAACATCTGCTTCGTTCCGCCCTCTCTTGAGAGAGCGATCAAGTTTGGAAAGTGGGGGAGCCATAAAAAATTGATGTTTTTCGGTCATGGTGCCAGCCACCCACCATGGAGTCCAACAAGGGGACGCGACAGGAACTTGCGAGCAAGTCCTGCCCACGCCAGCTGTACACCTTAACTATAACCTAATATGACTCAACTCAGGGTAGTTGGTCACACACGGTTAACCCTCGCCGCCATGAAAAAGAGGAAAAAACGAAGAAGAGAGGAGGATACAGGAAAGTTGTAAGAAAGGGAATAGGAAAGTGAAAGATAGAGGGGAGGACAGGAAAAGGCGACTGCCGATTTCCTCCGGTTGGGTCAGGCCGGAGGTGCCGTCTGCAGGAAGCTGGGGCCAAAGTGGTGTGTTGCCTCCGCCGAGGGGCCTTAAGGGTCCAAACGCTCGGCATCGGCTCAACCACCAGGATCCCCTCTTCCCCGGACACGGCGATGCCACGCACGGCTAAGCGCGGATGCTCGGGTCCGTGGTGACGCATTGTTCACCATCATCCCCAGCGGGGATGTCCCTGCGGATGCTCGGGTTAACCCCGTGGTGTCGCCACTCACCAACGTCTGCATGCTGCAGACGCCTCCCTGCGGGGGGATCTGTAGTGGAGCATCCTTTTTTAAATCCACACTGATGGATATCAAGCAGTTCACAGGATTGAAGAACAAAGGTTAGTCTTATATTTAGGACACTTTCGAAGGATTTGGCGAGGCAACTGGTTAAGGCTATGGGTCTATAACTGCTAGGAGAGGTTGGGGGTTTACTAGGTTTAAGAAACGGTACAATAATAGCTTTCTTCCAGGCTTCAGGTATTTTCCCTGACATCCAAACTGTGTTGAAGAATCTCAAAAGTGCTTCTATGGCAGGCTCAGAAAGATGTGCAAGCATTTCATAATGGTCGGGTCCTGGAGCAGTTTTTTTCCCGGCAGACAGTACTCTGTTGATTTCTTGGCGGGTAATTAGACTATTGTATTTTTCATTTGCACCTCCAGTTGTTGGCAGCCTCTGTTTTTCAGCTGTATTTTTGTATTTTAAAAAGGACTGCGTGTAGTGTGATGAACTTGAAACTGCAGTGAAATGTTCCCCCAATATGTCTGCCTGTTCCTCTACGCTTGTTTGTGTGCCAGGTGTTGTTAAAAGCGGAATTGTGAATGGTGAAAAGCTACCGTTTAATTTCCGAACCTGCTCCCACATTTTTTTAGATGGGATCTGACTGTTGATAGATGAAACATAATTCTGCCATGAAGCTTTCTCGGCACTGCGACGGACGTACCGAGCTTTAGTTTTTGCCTTTTTAAAAATTAAGAGATTTTCATGTGTCGGATACCTACGGAATTTGCCCCAACCTCTGTTTTGTTCTTTTTTAGCTTCTTTACATTCTTTTGTCCACCATACTTAATGGTTTTGTCGCGTCACTCCTGACGACTGAGGAATAGCTGTGAGTGCGGCAGTTATGATACAATTAGTAAACTTTTCGTTTATCTGGTCGATAGTAAGATTTTCTAAAACTATATTGTCTAAAGTTGCCTTTGCTCTAAAAAGTTGTGTTGTGTTGTGTTGGGTTTTATGGCGCATAAGCGGCTGAGGCTATCATGCGCCAAGCTCAGGGTATCGAAAATTGTTTTATGTAGGATGTTATACAAGAGTCTAAATGAACGGCGGTGTAAAGGGCCTAAAAAGTTAATTCATGCAACCTAGTAAAAATATAAGACAAAATTTTAAAACTGACTTATGGTAAAAGCTTTAAAGGGGTTCGGTAACCTCAGCAGCCATCCTTGGCTGAGCAAGGATCCCGAGGCCCCGAACCGATGGGATAGGGACCTCAGCCATCTTCTCAGGAGTGAGAAAGTGGCTGGGGTGTTTCAAAAACAAATAAGGCAATAGGTTAAAATTTATAGTTTATCGAGAAAACCAGCTTCTCTTAAAAAGCTAAAAACGAAACTTATATCTACAAATGCATTGTCACCCAAGATTAGCATTGGATGGAGAGGAATGTGTTCGTTATAAAATTGAGTGAAGTGCTTTTTTCTTAGTGTTTCGAGTTCTGAACATGATATTAAAATATGGATTAGTGTGAGTTCATCTCCACATGTTTCGCAAAGAGGCTTGTCTTGTTTTGTCATTAGGAAGTTATGTGTCAGGTGTGTGTGTCCTATGCGGAGCCGACATAAAATTACCTCCTTAAAACGCTCCTGGTGCGTACAGGTCTTCCATTCCCCTAGAACAGGTTTTACATAATGCAGCTTGTTGTTTATTTCATTGTCCCAAGTTGTCTGCCATTTAGCTTTCAAGTTAGAATGTATTAATTTCATGCAGTCTCTATACGGTGTACTGACTTTTCTGATTTCGTGACTGTGAGCTTCTGCAGCGTACGAGTCGGCTCTTTCATTTCCGACTATTCCAATATGGCTCGGCACCCAGCAGAATTTGATTGTGTGCCCCTGTGTTGTGATTTTTTCTATGTTGTGTATTATGCTCCCTATTAATGGTTCAACTGCATTTTGCGGATGTAAAGCGGTGAGCAGGCTGAGTGAATCTGTGTAGATGATGCTCTTTTCGATACTGTTACTTAATATTCTATCAACAGCTACAGAAACAGCATAACATTCGGCGGTAAAAATGGACGTACAGTTTGGCAGTCTTACAATTTTTTTCCAGTCTCCTTGTACTACCGCACTTCCTACATAATCCGTTGTTTTTGAGCCGTCTGTGTAAAATTCTGTGTGGTAAGCATATTTTTCTTGCAATGTCAAGTATTCCTGTAGTATGTGCTCGCGCGGCGTTTGTTTTTTCTGAAAACGCGTTAATGTAAGGTCACATACAGTGGGCAGGCTGTACCATGGGGGCAGTGGGTCGTGCATTGAGGTGATGTCAGGAAGGGTATCCAGTAATCCTAGACTCTGGCAACTATCCTCGAAGCGTAGTAGTAGAGGTCTGATTGACTGGGGTCTGTTGTTGAACAGTGTTCTGGAGGTGCACTTTGTAACTATGGAATAACAGAGGTGTTTCGGTAGGGAACGGATTTTCAGGACGTATGCGCAAGTGAGCATTGTTCTTCTATCTATAAGGGAGGGTTCATTGGTTTCTACATAGAGACTACTTATCGGGGATGTTCTATATGCACCTGTTGAGAGACGTAAACCAAGGTTATGTACTGGGTCCAGTCTCTTCAGATATGATGGCCTCGCAGAGCCATACACAACGCATCCATAATCTAGGGTGGAGCGTACTACAGACCGGTATATTTGCAAAAGACATTTTCTATCAGATCCCCACCGCTTTCGTGACAGTATTTTGAGTATATTCAGGGATTGGGAGGCTTTCTTTTTGATCATACTTATGTGTGGCAGAAATGAGAGTTTCTTGTCAAATGTTACGCCCAAAAATTTATGTTCATGTTTTACTGGAAGTACGGTGTCATTTAAATGCAAGGTGGGATCAGTCTGCAAACCTCTTTTGAGCGAGAAAAGGACAGCAACTGTTTTATGTGGGGAGAACTTAAACCCATTTTTGTCTGCCCAAACCGAAAGTCGGTTTAATGTCAGTTGTATCTGTCGTTCACAGGTTGGTAGGCTGGACGATGTACATGCTATTTGAAGGTCATCGACATATAAAGAATGCATAATGGACTTTGGAAATATCTTGGCTATGGAATTTATTTTCACGAGAAAGAGGGTAGTACTTAAAATACACCCCTGCGGAACCCCATTCTCCTGAACGAATTTTTTGGAAAGGGTGGAACCTAGGCGTACATGAAAGGAACGCTCAGAAAGGAAGTCTTTTAAGCAGTTCAGCATCCTTCCGCGGATACCCAGGTCCGCTAGGTCACGGAGTATGCCAAACCTCCAAGTGGTGTCATATGCTTTCTCCATATCAAAAAATATTGCTAGGCAGTGTTGTTTATGTATGAATGCTTCTCTAACTGTATTTTCCAGGCGGACGAGATGGTCAGTTGTTGAACAAGATTTTTTGAAACCGCATTGGTGGATGTCGAGAAGTTCACGGCTTCTAAGGACAAACATCAGCCTAATGTTAACGACGCTTTCGAACGATTTTGCGAGACAGCTTGTGAGGGCTATGGGCCTGTAACTGTTGGGGGAGGTTGGTGGTTTTCCGGGTTTCAAGAATGGTACAATAATGGCCTTTTTCCATGCTTCAGGTATTTTTCCTGACACCCATATTTTGTTGAAAAAACTCAAAAGTGCTTCTACAGACGGCTGAGAAAGATGTGCCAGCATTTGATAATGAATTTGATCAGGGCCGGGCGCGGTCTGTTTCCCAGCAGATAAAACTCTGTTTATTTCATGAATTGTAATGAGACTATTGTATGCTTCATTTGTGCAGGCGCTTTTAGGGAGTCTTTGTTTCTCAGATGTGTTTTTGTATTGTAGAAATTCTTGTGTGTAGTGTGAAGAGCTCGAAACGTTAGAGAAATGTTCGCCTAAGATGTCTGCTTGTTCTGCTATACTTGTTTGTGCACCAGGGTCTGTAAGAAAGGGAATTGTGAAAGGGGAGAAGCTGCCATTCAGTTTGCGAACTTGCTCCCACATTTTTTTTGATGTGACGGAACTGCTTATGGATGATATGTAGCTTTGCCATGAGTTTTTTTCCGCATTACGACGGATATGTCGTGCTTTTGCGCGGGCTTTTTTAAATCTTATGAGGTTCTCAGCTGTTGGATACCTGCGAAAAATTCCCCAGGCTTTGTTCTGCTTCTTTTTTGCATCTCTGCAGTCTTGGTTGTACCAAACCTTGTGGTTTTGGCGTACCGCTCCCGAAGACTGAGGAATGGCTACGCGCGCAGCAGTTATAATACAAGTTGTAATTATTTCGTTGAGATCGTCTACACTAAGATCATCCGAAAAAATTTTATCCAGTGCGGCCTTTTCCTGAAATAGTGCCCAGTCAGCTACGTGGAGCTTCCAACGACGTGGTTTGCTAGGAATGATTGATGGTGGTGATGACAAGCTAATTACTATAGGAAGGTGATCACTTCCGTACGGATTTTGGAGAACATCCCAATTAAAATCAGTAAAAACGGAGGGTGAACTAAAAGACAAGTCTATGCAACTCATTTTTCCTGAGGCAGGGTAACAATACGTAGGTTTACCTGTGTTCAGCAGGCAAACGTCGTTGCACAAAATAAAATCTTCTAAAACACGACCTCTAGTGTCAGTCTGTTCACTTCCCCAAAAAACAGAGTGGGCATTAAAATCTCCAACTACCAGATATGGCTCTGGCAGCTGTTCTAAAAGTGTTTCCAAGTCATTAAGTGTAACTGTTTGGTGTGGCCCGAGATATACAGAACATATTGTAATTGTTTTGAAATGTAGGACGGTGACTGCAACAGCTTCATAGTTAGTTTGAAGTTTGATTTCGCGAGTTGCAACCCCGCCTTGGATGACAATAGCAACACCTCCAGAGAGCCTGCTAGTTTGCTCTCTGTCAGAACGAAAGACTTTGTATTTCTTCAAAAAATTCTTGTGTTTAGGACCTAGGTTCGTTTCCTGTAGGCATAACGCCACAGGGGAGAAAGTGTCTAAAAGATCTTTTATGTCACTGTAGTTATGGAAAAGTCCACGGCAGTTCCACTGTATAAGGAACGCCATTTTCTGTGGATTTTTTAAGGAAAAGTGGGAACCTAGGTTTCTGGTTTAGGGGGACCCGTGATTCGGGTCCTTCCTTTATTTTGGCGGTCAAGTGAGCTTTGCCGCCCGTGCAGGGCGAGCGTGCCGGGTGATACATCCATCGCCTCGGCGGAGGCGCTGGAGGCCCGCGGGGATGCCGCGCGTGTACGAACTTCAGACCTCCTCCTAGAGGGGGTGGTCTGATCGTCTGCCGACTCAGGGGACGGCAAGACCTTTTTGGGGGGTGGCAAGGCAGCGTTTGCTGACCCTGCCGGGGGCGCAGATGGCCCTGCCTGAGGCTTTGCCTGGGCAGTGGCCGGAACGCGGTGCGGTGCAGCGCCCCCGCGCACCACATCAGCGAAGTTTGTTCTTGCTGTGAAGTTGAACGTGTTCTTTGCATGAAAAAGTTGTCGTGCTTCCTTGAAAGTTATGTTTTGCTTTGTCTTCATTGTTATTATTTCTTTTTCACTTTTCCATGACGGACATGATCTGGAATAGGAGGGATGATCACCATCACAGTTTGCGCACCGCAGTGCTGCTGCTTCACAGTTTTCAGAAACGTGTTCGTTTGATGCGCATTTTGCACATGTTTTTCGGCCACGGCAGCTCTGTGAGCCATGACCGTATCGCTGGCAGTTGAAACACCGTCGCGGGTTTGGGATATAGTGTCGGACATTTATTTTGAGGTAACCAACTTCTATTGATTCAGGTAGTATGCTTGAGCTGAACGTGAGGACAAGATGTTTTGTTGCTATTTCTTTGTTTTCCTTTCTAATCTTAATGCGGTGAACATTGATGACATTCTGGTCTTTCAGACCTTCGAGCATTTCTTCTTCTGTGAGTTCAAGGAAATCGATTTCGGAGATCACTCCCCGGACGGTGTTCAAAGATCGATGTGCAGTAATTGAGACAGGTATATCCCCAATGGACATCAAGTTGGACAGTTTAGAATATTGGTCGTTGTCTTTCAGTTCTAGTAGGAGGTCACCGCTAGGCATTTTTTTTAGCTTGTAACCTGTGCCTAAGGCACTGGTTAGGGTTCTTGTTACTATGAATGGGGATATTGTTCGGGCAGTCTTTTCTGTTGCTTCACTGTGAACAACATGAAACTTTGGGAACGTTTCTTTCGATTTCTGAAAGTATTGAGTAGTCACTTCGGTCCGCACTCTTTTTTGAGGGCGATCAGGTTTGGAAAGGGGGGGAGCCATAAAAAATTGATGTTTTTCGGTCATGGTGCCAGCCACCCACCATGGAGCCCAACAAGGGGACGCGACAGGAACTTGAAAGAAAGTCCTGCCCACGCCAGCTGTACACCTTAACTATAACCTAATATGACTCAACTCAGGGTAGTTGGTCACACACGGTTAACCCTCGCCGCCAGGAAAAAGAGGAAAAACGAAGAAAAGAGGAGGATACAGGAGAGTTGTAAGAAAGGAGATAGGAAAGTGAAAGATGGAGAGGAGAACAGGAAAAGGCGACTGCCGATTTCCCCCGGTCGGGTCAGGCCGGAGGTGCCGTCTACAGGAAGCTGGGGCCAAAGTGGTGTGTTGCCTCCGCCGAGGGGCCTTAAGGGTCCAAACGCTCGGCATCGGCTCAACCACCAGGATCCCCTTTTCCCCGGACACGGCGATGCCACGCACGGCTAAGCGCGGATGCTCGGGTCCGTGGTGACGCATTGTTCACCATCATCCCCCTGCGGGGATGTCCCTGCGGATGCTCGGGTTAACCCCGTGGTGTCGCCACTCACCAACGTCTGCATGCTGCAGACGCCTCCCTGCGGGGAGCTCTAAAAAGTGACCAGTCGGCGAGGTGGAGCTTCCAGCGACGTGGCCTTGTAGGGATTATTTCCGGTGGGGATGTTAAAGTGATTAGTACAGGGAGGTGGTCACTGCCATATGGATTGTCAATGACATCCCATTTAAAATCATTAAAAACAGAAGGTGAGCTAAAAGACAAATCTAAAAAGGTCATTTTCCCCGAGGCAGGGAGCAGTAGGTGGCTTTTCCTGTATTTTCCTGTAGTAACGCTGTTGCTTATGTTCTCGTTTAATATTTTCTCTACCGCAACCCAGATGGCATAACATTCAGCAGTGAAGATGGATGCATACTGCGCCGACCAGCCGCCTTGGGGACTGAGGGCGGAACAAATTTAGCCACTTCCCAGAACTGAGCTAACCCCACTGGTGAAATGTCCGGGCAGGTGCTTTGACCTTAGTGGACATGTCGTGGCGGGATATCTCAGACGTCGACTCGTTTCCCCTGGTATCGAAATGAATATTGCTCGCGTAAACGTTAACATTCAAAGATTGAGTAATGGTATAACGTCTATACTTCTCGCCATTTATTTTTCAATAACAAAGCGCAAAAAGTTTTTGTGCAAATAAAATAAAAAATCGTTGTTCCTATTTTTTTCTTTTTTTATATAGAGCAGTCTGTGTTGTGTTGTGTTGTGTTGGGTTTTATGGCGCATAAGCGGCTGAGGCTATCATGCGCCAAGCTCAGGGTATCGAAAATTGTTTTATGTAGGATGTTATACAAGAGTCTAAATGAACGGCGGTGTAAAGGGCCTAAAAAGTTAATTCATGCAACCTAGTAAAAATATAAGACAAAATTTTAAAACTGACTTATGGTAAAAGCTTTAAAGGGGTTCGGTAACCTCAGCAGCCATCCTTGGCTGAGCAAGGATCCCGAGGCCCCGAACCGATGGGATAGGGACCTCAGCCATCTTCTCAGGAGTGAGAAAGTGGCTGGGGTGTTTCAAAAACAAATAAGGCAATAGGTTAAAATTTATAGTTTATCGAGAAAACCAGCTTCTCTTAAAAAGCTAAAAACGAAACTTATATCTACAAATGCATTGTCACCCAAGATTAGCATTGGATGGAGAGGAATGTGTTCGTTATAAAATTGAGTGAAGTGCTTTTTTCTTAGTGTTTCGAGTTCTGAACATGATATTAAAATATGGATTAGTGTGAGTTCATCTCCACATGTTTCGCAAAGAGGCTTGTCTTGTTTTGTCATTAGGAAGTTATGTGTCAGGTGTGTGTGTCCTATGCGGAGCCGACATAAAATTACCTCCTTAAAACGCTCCTGGTGCGTACAGGTCTTCCATTCCCCTAGAACAGGTTTTACATAATGCAGCTTGTTGTTTATTTCATTGTCCCAAGTTGTCTGCCATTTAGCTTTCAAGTTAGAATGTATTAATTTCATGCAGTCTCTATACGGTGTACTGACTTTTCTGATTTCGTGACTGTGAGCTTCTGCAGCGTACGAGTCGGCTCTTTCATTTCCGACTATTCCAATATGGCTCGGCACCCAGCAGAATTTGATTGTGTGCCCCTGTGTTGTGATTTTTTCTATGTTGTGTATTATGCTCCCTATTAATGGTTCAACTGCATTTTGCGGATGTAAAGCGGTGAGCAGGCTGAGTGAATCTGTGTAGATGATGCTCTTTTCGATACTGTTACTTAATATTCTATCAACAGCTACAGAAACAGCATAACATTCGGCGGTAAAAATGGACGTACAGTTTGGCAGTCTTACAATTTTTTTCCAGTCTCCTTGTACTACCGCACTTCCTACATAATCCGTTGTTTTTGAGCCGTCTGTGTAAAATTCTGTGTGGTAAGCATATTTTTCTTGCAATGTCAAGTATTCCTGTAGTATGTGCTCGCGCGGCGTTTGTTTTTTCTGAAAACGCGTTAATGTAAGGTCACATACAGTGGGCAGGCTGTACCATGGGGGCAGTGGGTCGTGCATTGAGGTGATGTCAGGAAGGGTATCCAGTAATCCTAGACTCTGGCAACTATCCTCGAAGCGTAGTAGTAGAGGTCTGATTGACTGGGGTCTGTTGTTGAACAGTGTTCTGGAGGTGCACTTTGTAACTATGGAATAACAGAGGTGTTTCGGTAGGGAACGGATTTTCAGGACGTATGCGCAAGTGAGCATTGTTCTTCTATCTATAAGGGAGGGTTCATTGGTTTCTACATAGAGACTACTTATCGGGGATGTTCTATATGCACCTGTTGAGAGACGTAAACCAAGGTTATGTACTGGGTCCAGTCTCTTCAGATATGATGGCCTCGCAGAGCCATACACAACGCATCCATAATCTAGGGTAGAGCGTACTACAGACCGGTATATTTGCAAAAGACATTTTCTATCAGATCCCCACCGCTTTCGTGACAGTATTTTGAGTATATTCAGGGATTGGGAGGCTTTCTTTTTGATCATACTTATGTGTGGCAGAAATGAGAGTTTCTTGTCAAATGTTACGCCCAAAAATTTATGTTCATGTTTTACTGGAAGTACGGTGTCATTTAAATGCAAGGTGGGATCAGTCTGCAAACCTCTTTTGAGCGAGAAAAGGACAGCAACTGTTTTATGTGGGGAGAACTTAAACCCATTTTTGTCTGCCCAAACCGAAAGTCGGTTTAATGTCAGTTGTATCTGTCGTTCACAGGTTGGTAGGCTGGACGATGTACATGCTATTTGAAGGTCATCGACATATAAAGAATGCATAATGGACTTTGGAAATATCTTGGCTATGGAATTTATTTTCACGAGAAAGAGGGTAGTACTTAAAATACACCCCTGCGGAACCCCATTCTCCTGAACGAATTTTTTGGAAAGGGTGGAACCTAGGCGTACATGAAAGGAACGCTCAGAAAGGAAGTCTTTTAAGCAGTTCAGCATCCTTCCGCGGATACCCAGGTCCGCTAGGTCACGGAGTATGCCAAACCTCCAAGTGGTGTCATATGCTTTCTCCATATCAAAAAATATTGCTAGGCAGTGTTGTTTATGTATGAATGCTTCTCTAACTGTATTTTCCAGGCGGACGAGATGGTCAGTTGTTGAACAAGATTTTTTGAAACCGCATTGGTGGATGTCGAGAAGTTCACGGCTTCTAAGGACAAACATCAGCCTAATGTTAACGACGCTTTCGAACGATTTTGCGAGACAGCTTGTGAGGGCTATGGGCCTGTAACTGTTGGGGGAGGTTGGTGGTTTTCCGGGTTTCAAGAATGGTACAATAATGGCCTTTTTCCATGCTTCAGGTATTTTTCCTGACACCCATATTTTGTTGAAAAAACTCAAAAGTGCTTCTACAGACGGCTGAGAAAGATGTGCCAGCATTTGATAATGAATTTGATCAGGGCCGGGCGCGGTCTGTTTCCCAGCAGATAAAACTCTGTTTATTTCATGAATTGTAATGAGACTATTGTATGCTTCATTTGTGCAGGCGCTTTTAGGGAGTCTTTGTTTCTCAGATGTGTTTTTGTATTGTAGAAATTCTTGTGTGTAGTGTGAAGAGCTCGAAACGTTAGAGAAATGTTCGCCTAAGATGTCTGCTTGTTCTGCTATACTTGTTTGTGCACCAGGGTCTGTAAGAAAGGGAATTGTGAAAGGGGAGAAGCTGCCATTCAGTTTGCGAACTTGCTCCCACATTTTTTTTGATGTGACGGAACTGCTTATGGATGATATGTAGCTTTGCCATGAGTTTTTTTCCGCATTACGACGGATATGTCGTGCTTTTGCGCGGGCTTTTTTAAATCTTATGAGGTTCTCAGCTGTTGGATACCTGCGAAAAATTCCCCAGGCTTTGTTCTGCTTCTTTTTTGCATCTCTGCAGTCTTGGTTGTACCAAACCTTGTGGTTTTGGCGTACCGCTCCCGAAGACTGAGGAATGGCTACGCGCGCAGCAGTTATAATACAAGTTGTAATTATTTCGTTGAGATCGTCTACACTAAGATCATCCGAAAAAATTTTATCCAGTGCGGCCTTTTCCTGAAATAGTGCCCAGTCAGCTACGTGGAGCTTCCAACGACGTGGTTTGCTAGGAATGATTGATGGTGGTGATGACAAGCTAATTACTATAGGAAGGTGATCACTTCCGTACGGATTTTGGAGAACATCCCAATTAAAATCAGTAAAAACGGAGGGTGAACTAAAAGACAAGTCTATGCAACTCATTTTTCCTGAGGCAGGGTAACAATACGTAGGTTTACCTGTGTTCAGCAGGCAAACGTCGTTGCACAAAATAAAATCTTCTAAAACACGACCTCTAGTGTCAGTCTGTTCACTTCCCCAAAAAACAGAGTGGGCATTAAAATCTCCAACTACCAGATATGGCTCTGGCAGCTGTTCTAAAAGTGTTTCCAAGTCATTAAGTGTAACTGTTTGGTGTGGCCCGAGATATACAGAACATATTGTAATTGTTTTGAAATGTAGGACGGTGACTGCAACAGCTTCATAGTTAGTTTGAAGTTTGATTTCGCGAGTTGCAACCCCGCCTTGGATGACAATAGCAACACCTCCAGAGAGCCTGCTAGTTTGCTCTCTGTCAGAACGAAAGACTTTGTATTTCTTCAAAAAATTCTTGTGTTTAGGACCTAGGTTCGTTTCCTGTAGGCATAACGCCACAGGGGAGAAAGTGTCTAAAAGATCTTTTATGTCACTGTAGTTATGGAAAAGTCCACGGCAGTTCCACTGTATAAGGAACGCCATTTTCTGTGGATTTTTTAAGGAAAAGTGGGAACCTAGGTTTCTGGTTTAGGGGGACCCGTGATTCGGGTCCTTCCTTTATTTTGGCGGTCAAGTGAGCTTTGCCGCCCGTGCAGGGCGAGCGTGCCGGGTGATACATCCATCGCCTCGGCGGAGGCGCTGGAGGCCCGCGGGGATGCCGCGCGTGTACGAACTTCAGACCTCCTCCTAGAGGGGGTGGTCTGATCGTCTGCCGACTCAGGGGACGGCAAGACCTTTTTGGGGGGTGGCAAGGCAGCGTTTGCTGACCCTGCCGGGGGCGCAGATGGCCCTGCCTGAGGCTTTGCCTGGGCAGTGGCCGGAACGCGGTGCGGTGCAGCGCCCCCGCGCACCACATCAGCGAAGTTTGTTCTTGCTGTGAAGTTGAACGTGTTCTTTGCATGAAAAAGTTGTCGTGCTTCCTTGAAAGTTATGTTTTGCTTTGTCTTCATTGTTATTATTTCTTTTTCACTTTTCCATGACGGACATGATCTGGAATAGGAGGGATGATCACCATCACAGTTTGCGCACCGCAGTGCTGCTGCTTCACAGTTTTCAGAAACGTGTTCGTTTGATGCGCATTTTGCACATGTTTTTCGGCCACGGCAGCTCTGTGAGCCATGACCGTATCGCTGGCAGTTGAAACACCGTCGCGGGTTTGGGATATAGTGTCGGACATTTATTTTGAGGTAACCAACTTCTATTGATTCAGGTAGTATGCTTGAGCTGAACGTGAGGACAAGATGTTTTGTTGCTATTTCTTTGTTTTCCTTTCTAATCTTAATGCGGTGAACATTGATGACATTCTGGTCTTTCAGACCTTCGAGCATTTCTTCTTCTGTGAGTTCAAGGAAATCGATTTCGGAGATCACTCCCCGGACGGTGTTCAAAGATCGATGTGCAGTAATTGAGACAGGTATATCCCCAATGGACATCAAGTTGGACAGTTTAGAATATTGGTCGTTGTCTTTCAGTTCTAGTAGGAGGTCACCGCTAGGCATTTTTTTTAGCTTGTAACCTGTGCCTAAGGCACTGGTTAGGGTTCTTGTTACTATGAATGGGGATATTGTTCGGGCAGTCTTTTCTGTTGCTTCACTGTGAACAACATGAAACTTTGGGAACGTTTCTTTCGATTTCTGAAAGTATTGAGTAGTCACTTCGGTCCGCACTCTTTTTTGAGGGCGATCAGGTTTGGAAAGGGGGGGAGCCATAAAAAATTGATGTTTTTCGGTCATGGTGCCAGCCACCCACCATGGAGCCCAACAAGGGGACGCGACAGGAACTTGAAAGAAAGTCCTGCCCACGCCAGCTGTACACCTTAACTATAACCTAATATGACTCAACTCAGGGTAGTTGGTCACACACGGTTAACCCTCGCCGCCAGGAAAAAGAGGAAAAACGAAGAAAAGAGGAGGATACAGGAGAGTTGTAAGAAAGGAGATAGGAAAGTGAAAGATGGAGAGGAGAACAGGAAAAGGCGACTGCCGATTTCCCCCGGTCGGGTCAGGCCGGAGGTGCCGTCTACAGGAAGCTGGGGCCAAAGTGGTGTGTTGCCTCCGCCGAGGGGCCTTAAGGGTCCAAACGCTCGGCATCGGCTCAACCACCAGGATCCCCTTTTCCCCGGACACGGCGATGCCACGCACGGCTAAGCGCGGATGCTCGGGTCCGTGGTGACGCATTGTTCACCATCATCCCCCTGCGGGGATGTCCCTGCGGATGCTCGGGTTAACCCCGTGGTGTCGCCACTCACCAACGTCTGCATGCTGCAGACGCCTCCCTGCGGGGAGTAGAGCAGTCTGTCTGCTCCCCCTAAAACCACTGACTGAAGTAATGTACGGTTGTTAAGGTTGGTTATTTCTCTAAAAATGACGCAAACATCAGCGAATAGGTGAATATGAGAATCCATAAGAGAGCGGGGATCATTAATGTTAAATCAGGAACAGTAGCTAGGGTCCATGAACTGAACCTTGTGGAACTCCGGAAGACACCTCTGTAAAACAGGTGTTATAACCGTTAGCAAAAACTAATTGTGAGCGATTAAGTAGACATTCAATCCATTTCAATAAGTTACAGTCAATATTAAGATGTTTTGGTTTGTGAGCCAAAAGGTTGTGACATACATCGTCGAAAGCCTTTGAAAAATCCAGAAATACACAGTCAGTGATGATAGGTCTAGAATACAGTGCAATGCATGTGTAAACTATATTAACTGTGTTTCGCAAGAGTAAGGTTTTCGAAAACCATGTTGCGCTGACATAAAAAAGTTGTTCAATGAAAGGAAGTTAACAAGGTTGGTGAATATTGTATGTTTGAACATTTTGGGTTAAGTATTGGTAAGGGATATGGGACGATAATTAATAGGGGGATGCTTTGCTGCCGGATTTGTAGACAGTAACCACCTTTCCGATCTTCCACTCAGTAGCAGAGTTGACTAGTCAACGCTGGAAAAGTTTGGTTAGTATAATGGGCGAATAAGCTGCAATGCTTTTCAAGTAACGCAGTCATAACCCGGAGCGGAATGAACACTGAGTCCATCAATAAGCTTATTCACACCAGTAGGAGCAAAAGTTATAGGTGGCATGAAAACATAATTGAAGTGGTGAGTTGTAGGCATATGTATACACCAGATATGGGTGTAAAGTTGTCAGTGATTTCGCGGTTAAGAATCGTGACGCGAACGTCGGAAGGGATGGGGTCGCCTAACGGGTGAGATAACGCAAAAATATCGTCAGTGGAAGGATTAATGACCCGCCAGAATTTTTGACATTGGTGGTTACATGTGAGTGGAAGTGCTTTTAGCGCTTTTGAGCGCCTGAACATACATGTTGGAAGACGCTGAATACGAAGTCCGATCACTCACTAGTTGGCGAGAACTTTACGATGCGGTAGAGGCTTTCTTTTTGTTAGATAAACGTTTAATGTGATTATTACAACAGGGAGCTATTGAGTGGGTGGTAAAAGTGCGTTCAGGAGTGTATTGTTCTGTGAGTTGGGTGACTATAGCTGTGAGCATGCTCCAGTTGGTTTGAATGCTGCGGACACCAAAGCTATGGGAACGCATCGATAAAAAAATAGTTCATTATTTATCGCCTGAAAATTTCCTCCCTTGTAGTCTCGTATTAGTATCTTTTTCTTTTTGTTAGTGTTTAGAGTGGCTAGATTAATGTCAGAGTGCATTAGCAAGTTGTCGCTGATGCCTGGCAGGTATGTAATAGGTGAAACTATGTGAGATCGATTTGTCAGGATTAAATCTAGCGTATTCGCCGCGTTGGCTGTTATAGTCCCTTGTGAGCACAAATGCACTAACGAGAATACTGAGCGCACATCTAAAAATTCGCGACTTCGAGACGAGAACGGGACATTAAAGGGGAGTTGGTATTCCATGTTATCTTCGAAAAAAAATAGATCGGCAAATAAAACAATACTGAAATAGATCATGGTGCTTTGTTTTTAAGTGTTTCCATAAAAAAGTATGGCAACAGATAAGGAAAGGCTTAGGTGACCGTGATCGAGGAGGTTAGACTGAATTATAGTGCAACAGCTTGAAGCAGGTCTTTACATCATTCGTATATACTAGAACATTGCAGGAGCCCGGACAGAGCAAAATTACACAAATTACGTATGAATAGGAATCATGGCAGGAAAGTGGATGAAATATAGCTAAAAGAAGAATTGTGAACCGAAGCAAAGTATGTAATGAGCCAGAAATATGCCTATCAAAGAAGGCACTGCACTGAGAAAATGGACAGCATGAAATAAATGAGCAGCAGAAGTCCAGCGTACAGGCCTTTATCAAAGAATTTATTTTTTGTTTATTTACCACGTCCTGGTAGTGTTAGCTCCATAAAGCATTATCAAAATTATCACAATTTTCAGTTTTATTTGCTTAGAAGAACGTTAGAAGAACTTAGAAGAACGTTAGAAGAACGTCTGTTGAAAATAGTTGAAGAATTTAAGTATTTAGGTGTATGTTTCACGTCATCGCTCTGCTGGCATCGGCACGTTGGTTATATAGTTGGAAAGGCCTGCAAATCCTTAGGATTTCTCCGCCGAAACATCCGTTCCTTCCCGCAAGCTAACAAAGAACTCCTTTACAAAACTTATGTGCGGTCAGTGTTGGAGTATGCTAGCACGGTGTGGGATCCTCCTACCATAGGTGACAAAGAAAAACTTGAGAAAGTTCAGTCCTTGGCGGCTCGATACGTACTTGGTAAGTCATGTAAACGCAACTTCAGTGCAACAATAGCAAAAAAAGTCCTCGTTTGGGAATCGCTAGAACAGCGGAGAACTAAGCAGAGACTCAAACTCTTCCATAACATATACTACTCCCACATTGGCATTCCACGCGAAACATACATTTTCAAACCATATTACATATCCGCACGCCTTGACCATGATCAAAAAGTACGTGAATACAAGTGCAGGACGGCAGCATACAGCGACTTTTTTTCCGAAAACCATTCGTCAATGGAACCGTTTGCCGGCCGTTGTTACTTCCATCTCATCAAATGAATCCTTTTATACCGCTTTGAACAGCGTCACGTCATTTCATAGCTAGACGGTGTGTCGTTATCTGTGCGCTGCTTCTTCGTTTCGTGCGTTCCACTGTGTATACCTGTGTCTTCCTGTCAATGCGCAGTATACCTGCGTGAAATACACGTTTGAAGTTTTTTTTTATGTCTACTGCGTTGGTGCTTTCTCCTAAAATGCACGTTTATTGGGTGAACAACACAGTTTACTTTCTTGTTCCCCAAATTCTGTACATAGATGCGCATTGCGTCAATTTTGTTCTTTGCTTACTTTGTGAATGCTTGGGCTGCTGTTTCTCTTTTTTTGTATTTACCTGCATTTATGTGCTGTGTTACTGTATCAACCCCCCCCCACTGTATTGCCAAATGGCGCTGTGGGTAAAAGATAAAAAAAAATAAGAACTTGGTTCATAAATGCACTCCAAATATTGCCATAAATGGTGAATTGCCATAAATGGTATTCTTCGTGCTGGGCCACAAGAGCTGGGGCTTCATGAGATAATTATTACGGTGCATTAACGAAAATTTCAACATGCCGTCAGCATGCAAAGATTTTATACTGGCGCTGAAAAAACCGCATTTTTTTAACTTTCACTGGCAGGAGGGAGT
This sequence comes from Amblyomma mixtum, assembly GCF_055824585.1. Classification (NCBI taxonomy): domain Eukaryota; kingdom Metazoa; phylum Arthropoda; class Arachnida; order Ixodida; family Ixodidae; genus Amblyomma; species Amblyomma mixtum. The sequence goes on from NC_143018.1 coordinate 152,044,273, forward strand.
AACTTTCTTGACTGCGCTGCTTTCTTCCTAAGCAAATGAAAGACGTGTATGCCTACCTCTTATACCTGTTTTGCAGCAAACACAATTCGAAAATATGTAGTGTAAGATATAACACTAATGCACTGTGAAGCTTGATGCCTTATTGGTCCAGTAGAGTGGAGAGCTGGGCGAGTTAATTGGTTCACGATTGTAGAAAGAAAACCAGCGCAAAAGACGGGGACACAGAACTGGGAACACAATACATGAACACAGAACACAGCCTCGTCCTGTGTTCCTTTTGTGCGTCTCCGTCCTTTGCCCTTGTTTTTTTTTCCTTAATTGGCCATGCACTTGTGGCAATTTAAGTGCACTTCCTGTGAATTTTGCACAAAAGTAGTGTATTTTTGCATTCACCTTTTTTACACGCTGAGTTCTTTTATCTTTTGGTCACTTCAGAAGGGAGGAGTTAGTATAGAAGTAATTTACTTGGAGAATACAAGGAGAATACAAGGAAATATATCTTGCGATGAATTTTCTCATATTTTAATTCTGCCTGATGGGAATGCATTACGCGCCATACGGTGTTACAACCAAACGCCCAGGGCTCTAAGTTTGGCAAAGCATGTATCATATTGTTACGTGCATGTGTTACGTGTATCATATTGTTATGTGGAAGTGCGAATATGGCTGTGGTGCGCTGGGCGTCTTGCATGCACAGCAGGAAGTGATTTGTGTCTAGACCATGCAGGAGGGAATGTACAACGACGGGAGGATAGTACAAACTCTAAAAAAAAAGCTAGCTGGGCCTGGAAACGCATTTTTCGTTCTAGCAAGTACCAACGTTGGGGCAAAGCAACCAGTTTTGGGCGCCTTGTAAGAAGAAAGGAAGGTTCTGGGAAGCGGAGGCAGGGCTGCGTACGGCGCACGCGAGGTCGCGGGGTCACGGAGTCGCACATCGGGAAAAGGTTAAATTCTTCCACTCGCTTCTCGCAGCGCACCGCAGAACCTGCAGCCTTCCCTCTTGTCCGCCTTCCCGGCAGGAGCTACTCTCTCCGGTTCCGGCCGGGGAGACGGACAATAGTCGCGGGCGAGAGCGAAGGGGGGGCCCCCACCACATGAATGGCATTAGTTAGTTAGTTATATTGATTTTAATGGCGGAAAAGCAACTGAGGCTATGATGCGCCAAACACAATAAGAGTTTTTGCTAAAGGTGAAGCTTTCTATACTTAGAGTTTGTTTAAAATGCTGGCTTCCTTGAGAAACTTAAAAATACATGAGATGTCAACCAGTGCTCGATCACCTAAAAGTAACATGGGGTGTAATGGGATGCTTCCCCTCTAAAATGTTGTAAAATATTTCTTTCTTAGTTCTTCTACTTTTATACTTGAAATTAAAATGCGGTTCACTGTGAGTTCAGCACCACACATTTCACAGAGAGGTTTGTTTTGTTTGGTTAGCAGAAAGTTGTGCGTGAGGTGGGTGTGTCCAATGCGGAGCCGACATAAAATAACTTCGGTAAAACGTTGTTGATGCCTACACGATTGCCATTCCCCTAAAATGGGCTTAACAGAATGTAATTTGTTGTTTGCGTGCTCTTCCCATGCTGCCTGCCACTTATTTCTGAGTTTACTGTATGTAAACTTTAAGCAATCCCTGTGCGGTATGTTCACTTGCTTTATTTGGCCATTCCGGGCTTGTGCAGCGCATACATCTGCTTTCTCATTACCTACAATTCCAACATGGCTAGGAACCCAGCAGAATTTAATGTTATGCTTTTGTTTTGTGATTTTAACTATGTTGTGTAGGATGTTTCCTGTTATAGGTTCAGCTGCATTTCTGGAGTGCAGTGCTTTAAGCATACTCAGGGAATCGGTGTAAATGATGCTATTTTTGATGTTCTCTGTTACTATTTTTTCTACAGCTACAAAGATGGCATAACTCTCAGCAGTAAAAACTGATGCGCATTCTGGTAGTCGCATTATCTGTTTAGTATTTTCTTGGATTACTGCGCTTCCAACGTGATTTTCTGTTTTTGAGCCATCGGTATAAAATTGAATGCAGGTGTCATACTTTTCTTGTAGTGCAAAGAATTCCTGTAATATGTACTCATTTGGCATTTGCTTTTTATCTAAATGTGTCATTGTGAGGTCGCATACTGAAGGCAGGCTGTACCATGGTGGTAAATATTCATTCCTTTGTGCAATATTCGGTAGGGCATCTAGTACTGTTAGCTCTTCGCATTTATCTTCAAAGCGCAGTAGTAATGGCCTGATAGAATGTGGTTTGTGTATGAATAATCTTTTAGATGGGCACTTGGTGACAATTCGATGGCAGAGATGTTTCGGAAGGGAACGGATTTTTAAGACATATGAGCATGTAAGGGCGATTCTTCGATCCTCAAGAGAGGCTTCATTAGTTTAAACGTAAAGGCTAACTACTGGTGATGTTCTGTATGCTCCAGATGATAGTCGCAAACCAAGATTATGAATGGGGTCTAATCTTTTCAAGTAGAATGCTCTTGCCGAACCATATACTATGCACCCGTAGTCCAGCTTTGAGCGCACCAGAGAGCGATATATTTGTAAAAGGCTTGCTCTATCGGACCCCCCCCGCTTCCGTGAGAGCACTTTTAAGACATTGAGGGCTTGAGAAGCTTTCTTTTTAAGGTTGTTAATGTGTGGTAGAAATGTGACTTTCTTGTCGAAAGTTAGGCCTAAAAATTTGTGTTCTTGTTTAATTGGTAGCGCAGTGTGATTCAGGTATAGATCGGGATCGACCTGTAGGCCTCGTCGCAATGAAAAAAGAACAGCTACTGTTTTTTTGAGGAGAAAATTTAAACCCATTTCTGTCTGCCCAAGCACCTAGTTTATTTAGTGTCATTTGTATTTGTCTCTCACAGGTTGATATGCTAGAGGACGTGCACGCTATTTGTAAGTCATCTACATAATGTGAATACATTATGGACTTGGGTATTACTTTAGCTAAGGAATTCATTTTTACTATGAAGAGTGTCGTGCTTAGAATGCACCCCTGGGGTACGCCGTTCTCTTGGGTGAAAGTCATGGAGAGAGTTGCTCCTAGGCGGACTCGGGATGTGCGGTTAGCCAGGAAGTCGTTCAAGCAGTCCAACACCCTGCCGCGGATACCTAGCTCTGCTAGGTCACGGAGGATGCCGAACTTCCACGTAGTATTGTAGGCCTTCTCCAAGTCGAAGAAGACCCCAATACAGTGCTGCTTGTGGATGAACGCCTCCCGGATGGTGTTTTCTAGACGGACAAGGTGATCTGTGGTTGAGCATGCTTTCTTAAACCCACATTGGTGTGTATCTAATAGTTGCCGAGATTCAAGTATGAAGGTCAATCTAATGTTTATTACACTTTGGAAAGATTTAGCAAAGCAGCTGGTGAGGGCTATTGGTCTGTAACTGCTAGGACTTGTTGATGGTTTTCTGGGTTTGAGAAAAGGTATTATGACTGCTTTTTTCCACTCGTCAGGTATATTTCCAGTTATCCAGATTTTATTAAAGAATTTTAACAGTGCCTCTACAGCAGCCTCGGTGAGATGTGCAAGCATAGCGTAATGCACGTTGTCTGGTCCTGGTGCTGTCTTTTTTCCAGAAGTTAATACCTTATTTAATTCTTGTAGTGTGAGAGGCTGGTTGTAATCCTCATGTACACCTGCTCCAGATATGATAGGATAGGATAGGATAGGATAGGATAACTTTATTTGGCTCTAGCACAAGTGTTTTTTTTATGTGGTCAGATTAGTCCATCCGCAACGGTCGGTTGCCCCTATTCCAGGGCTCCGCTGGATGCTGCTGTCAGCTGAGCTCGCCGTATCAAACCGATCTGTGTATCGCGGCAGTCGCTGGAGAGCAGACCCTCCCATTGCTCCACACTTGGGTTTTGTATAACTGGGACGACGTCGACTTTTTGACATGCCCATGTGATGTGATACAGTGTAGGTTTTTCATGGCACCACGGACATTTGTGTGCGTAAAGTGTGGGGTGAATTTTACTTAGTGTGTTTAGATTTGGATATGACCCCGTTTGAAGTTGTCTCCATGTGACAGCCTCTTCTTTGTTTAAAGATTTGTGCGGTGGTGGGTACCGCATCCTGCTGCCTTTGTAGTTGTTGAGTATGGCCGAGTATTCCTGAGGTACTGGCAGGGATTCCTCAAAGTCGTTGACGTTGGATGCTCGGTAGTTAGTATATCCTCGAGCTATCCTGTCTTCCTCTTGGTTTCGTGCCACCCCCGTGTGCCCCGGTACCCAGATGATCTTATGTTTGATCGGCTTGTGTGGTTTTGCATGTGTTTGTTGCGTCTTGCAGTCTACAGAGCGGATTATGCGGAGCGCTCTGTGACCGACTCTGCCGCAAAGATAGTTGCGGCAGGCCGCTTGTGAATCAGTAAGAATTGTCAGTGACCGCCCAGTCCGATAGCCCTCCGCTGCCGCTAGAGCGACGGCCGCTTCTTCAGCCTCAGCTATCGTGCAGTCTTGCAGGGAGGCGCTGGTAATCTCGTGTAATTCCGAGTTGACTACAGTTGCCACTGCGTTGTTGGTGCCTTGTCCCCTAGTCATGGCATATGTGGCAGCGTCGACACACACTGTTGTATCCTGGGATGCGTGTATTTTCTGTAAGCGGTCGGCCCTTGCCTCTCTTCGGTCTTTGTGGAGGTTCGGGTCCATGTTTCTTGGTATTGGTGCCACCCTGAGCGTGCTGCGGTACTCATCGGGGATCGTTTTAGTTCTCAATATTTCTCGAATTTGTTCGGTTTAGCCCAGTTTCTTTAAAAGAACTCTGCCTGTGGGGGTCTGCTGTAGTCTGCGCATTTGGGCAACATGCTGCGCTTCCCGTAATTCCTCGAACGTGTTGTGCAGTCCCAAGGCTAAGAGCTTTTCAGTTGAGGTGTTATGGGGTAGTCGAAGCGCGGTTTTATACGCTTTGCGTAAAATCGCGTCCGCCTGTTGTATTTCACTTTTGATATGATTTTAGTACGGGAGACTGTATGTCGCCCGGCTGAGCACTAGGCTCCTGACCAGCTTAAGTGTCTCTTCTCGCATGCCATGACGTCTGTGTGAGATGCGCGTAATCATGCGGGCCACTTGGAGTGTAGATGCCTTTAATAGCGCAAGGGTGTGAGTACATCGTACAGCGTGAGTACAGCGCAAATCAGCGCTACTGACGAAAAAAGCAGGAGGTGAAGCCGCGGCCGCCTGCCAGCCCCGAAAAGACAGGCAGCGCTATCAGTTTTGCCACGCATGCCAACACTCCGTCGTCTCGAACCAGGCGTTATATCTCTAGACATCGCACACCTAGATCCGAGCGACCAAGGAGCACGAAGTTCGGCCGTTCTGGACATGCATTTTGCCCTGTGTATATGTTGCGCACACGGTGTCACATTAATGCAGTGAAACTCATGAACAACTAGCACGGCTGCAAACTGACCTAGCAACGGCGTTCGATCGAGTGTGCCATTCGTTTATTTTTGCTCGTTTAAATCATGTCATTACTGAATCAATTCTTTCATCTGGGGTACGCCTTTGTTACAAAAACTGTTCCACGCGCTTGATTGTTTGTTTTAAACGTCTTTCTTTCTGCATTTAGTAGGCTGATACCTTGTGGCAGAACTAAGGTGCTTCATGGAGGTTGGGGTGGGGGAGTGGTTAAAGGTAGTGGTGGAGGTGAAGGTCGGTATGCGGGTGGGGGACCGGTGTCCGCTTCTTCGAGGTAGTGTCGTCCCGAAGTCGGCTCCGCGAGGTAATGGCCTGGCCCTTCATTTTCCTTGAAGTAAGAAAGAAAAGTTCGCCAGAGCAGGAGTGCGTCTGATGGCCCGATGTGCGATGGCGGATTGATCCATTCCTGCAGGGTTCAAGGTCGAAATCCGCCCAGCGACTTGAGTGCTCTCTCCCGTACTGCGTCAAAGGTAGGACAGCTCCACAGGAGATGTTCGGCCGTGCCTCTGGCAGGGCACGTCGGGCACTGAGGAGTCGGGTATGAGCGCGGATTTACGAGGTGCAACTTTACTGGTGATAGAAGCTGGCCGGTCTGGGCTCGGCGAAGGAGCACTGCCTCCACTCTCCAGAATGTGCTATGTGGACGGCGATACAGTTGCTCAGGGTTGGCTAGGTGCTGGAGTATGCTGCGACGATAGCGTTGTGCGCGATGCCATGTCTCCGCGCTATCCATATGGGGCGACGACGGGTGCGCAACGTCATCAGGGGGCCAAGAAGCGGAAACGAATGTGGATCCAGGCAAAAGTGCGGAAAGAGCAGCTGCGCGCGCGGCCTGGTGTGCCTTTTCGTTTCCAGTGATTCCTTCGTGTGCAGGAATCCATTTGGTAATTAAAGTGTAGCCCTGCTCTCGCAGGCGACGGGCTTGTGTTCGAATAGTGTTAAGAACGGCATAGTCAGCTCCCCCTGCGCGACAGGCGGTGTACGCTGCTTGTGAATCTGTAAATATGGTAGGTGCAAGGAGCCGGATCTTGTTTTTCTACTATTCGAGTAATGGCAAGTCGTATGGCAATATGTTCGAGATTGGTGACGGTGTGTTCCTCGAAAACCCGTTGAACTACAGAGGTATCTGACTCATAGTCGCGGCAAGCTATAGCGGCGCAGTGTTGACACTGAGCGGCGTCTGTGTATAGTTGGATGGCTCCTTCCTGGGCTAGCTTGTATGATGCCTTCTCGTGTCTTTTGATCGCAGCTTTGCGCCTTTGAAAATCAGCCGAACTCATATTCTTTGGTAATGGCATACCATCTACTAAGTCGATCAGTTCACATGGTGTCACGAAAGTGGCTATAAATTGTCGACGTTTTAGCAATGCCCGCAGGATCTGTCGGCCAGCCGCCGTTGTGGAGAGACGGACTCGCTGGGCTAGCGATTGCTGCTCTGCCAGATCCTGCAGGGCATTGATTACACCTTATGCGCAGGGATGGGGAATCAAGGAGGTGGGGCTCCGTCAAATTACCTTGGCACTCATAACATAAAAATCCTGTACGCATATTCGTACATGCGGCTTAACACAACGCCTTCAGCTTGAGCGAATCAATAGCAAGGCGATGCACTGGTTACTGGTCTGCCGCGTTACTGCCCAGTAGTGAACCTACACGCACGCTTGATTGTTAATGGCTGCCTCTCACAACCGGTCTGCATTCAGTCCTCTGTGAAACAAGGTTGTCGAATGTCCCTGCTCCTGTTCGTACTATACTTGAAACGATATTTCATAAGCGCTATACACAGCAAAGCCTTCAGTAGTTTCCGTATTATGGGTCACAAACTGACGTGATTAGCTTATGCAGAGGACCTCGAGTTTTTCTGCGCTGCTAAGCCAAGCAACGATGGGGTTATTTGCTTAACGGAGGGCTTTGGTTCAGAGTCAAAAGACAAGGTTAATCGTTCTAAGAGTTGCGGTCTGTGGTGTAGAATATGGGTGTCCACTCCTGTTGAATATGCTGGCATGCAATGCACACGTAGGCCACCTAAGTACCTTGGCGTCCCTTTGTAGCGCTGCTTCACTAGATATGTCAGACCAACCCGCCCACCAGTTCATGTTGCCTGCAAGCATAGTGCACAATAGTGGAAAGACGTTGTGCCAACTCTTCAGCGCTGTGCTGAGGCTGTTTCTCCCCATGTTCAATGAATTTTTGGCAGGGTGACCGCATGCGATTTGTTCCTCGCTACTAAAATTAAACATATACTCCCAATTATTCATTTCACGAAAAACTACATTCAGCGCTTCCATACACTTCTGTGTGGGATTCGTCTTTCCGTGAGGGACAACCTTTTGCGGCCTGTAAGTGCTGACGGCCTAGATTTAGCACACTTGTATGTCCGGGAGGTAGTTTCAAGTTTCAAGTACGCACCCAATACTGCATACATTCTTGGAAGTCATTCTAGTTCAGCTTTTACCGAGCATCATTGTTTCTTCTAATGTTTTTCATCGCCCGCGTTTGTGAGGCTTCATGCATGAGGTTTATTTGGCTCTTCGTTTGCTACTCGTTCGTTTCATATCCGAGTTTCTAGTCTCGGTTTCGAGGTTTCGAGTTGCAGACGGATTTAATTTGTATGCTCTTCCCCCCGCAGACGCATTGGTGTGTGTATTTAGGTTTACCGGGACGTGAAACTCAAAGCACCATGTAAAATAGCCCTCTCGTCGTGTGGCACGACATTTTCCTATAGGCTACACAGCGAAATATTGTCCGTTAAAGTATGGCTAAAAAAGAGGCATTTTTGTGTTTATGGTAAATTGACGCCTTTGTTATGTTCCAGAAAAGATTGAGCATTGTCTCATCGATTGCAAAGATGCAGCACAGGATATCTTGCAACCAACATTGAAAAAAAGAAATTGACACCGTATTCTGTGCGCTGTCTCACTGCAATGCCATTTGTTGGTCAACCTATCGACACGTTCTTTCTGATTGGACAACACAGCCTCTGTAGAATACGCATCATAGACCGACGATGTGACTTGTTTCTTCAAGAGTCCCCTGCAGCAGAATGATTGTTCATCTAAAGGAATTGTGTGCCCGGACAGAGTTTGAACCGAATTGACCACCACTCCTAGTGCTGTGCTCTTCATTGCTTTTTTTTTCTGCAGTGCATCGTTGCTTAGGTGTGTCGTATTACCATGTAGTAGTGATGTGCTCTGTGTTACGTTTCTTCTAGTGCTTGGTTTAGGTATGCCATTTATGGATTGTGCAAACTTGCAAATGGTTTCTTGGTGCTTTCTAAACAGTTCATGTATATAGAACATTGCGTCACTAATAATTACCATGATTAAGCATATGAAGCCCCTCGTGACGTAGCTTGTGCGTTGCGTTCCTGCCTGTCACACAGAGGGCCGGGGTTCGAACCGCAATTCCGGCGAATTTATATTTTTCTAGTTGAAATGGTCATTTTCGGGCTGACACGCTCTGCCGACAGGTCGTGTACATGCAACTCAAAAGACACGAAATGCTTTTGCATTAGTAATCATGTAGACGTGGCACTTTCCATACCTTTGATGAAAAGAACGTTTCAATGCATGAAATTCAAGAAAGACAACAAATGACTGATGCGAAAGCGTCATGAAGCTGGCGCTCTTACAGACCTCCCAAAGCTTTCATTTGCAACGGTTTTGCGTTAACGGTATAGTTTAAACAAATCGTCTGCATTACATCCGTTTCGCGGATACTTTGGTAGAAGCGAAGAGAAATGCTGAATTTAAATTTGGTTACTCGTCTCCTATCCATAGTTTCGTAAGAATTGAGCCAATTGTCTTAAGTGGCAGTTTTTAGGGGAGGCATCGTCGACTGCCTCTTCACACTGATAATTAATCTTCTTACACCAATTACTTTCACCGATATAAATGGCCCTGCAACTTCACTGACAGAAACAAGTGTCTACGAGTTCCTGTACCCTAGCGTCAGGTGCCGCAATCAATGAATTGTGGTCAGCGTTTCCTAATTCTCCTCCAGCTGGCAACTCTTGTAGCAGAGTAAGTAAGAGGTCAGTCATCAGCATCGTCACTAAATATTTTACATTGTTTCTATGGATGACTAACTACATGAACTTTCGGACGATAATGCTGCAAACAATTACAAAAGTTCCCTATAAACCTCGAATTCACGAAACTCATCTCCCTATTCCGATACCTAGATGCTACAAAACTGGAGGTTCGGCTTTCTCCTCTGCCACGCCAGATGGACAAGTTCCTTCGTAGGCTATGTTGTATCACACGTTTTTTCCGGGCTTACAACTTCGTTTCTTCAGTTCACCTTTTCCTTCTTATTGATACGCATGTGTGTCAGGTTTTTATCACACGGTCTTGACAGTGTCAGTTGAGTTCTGAATACTTTCAACACTACCTTTGAGCGCTGAATGTCCCTTCACCCTTTCATTCACAGCAATCGCGAGAGCTGCAAATATCTTCCTTGGTGTCTTGCAATTACGTCGGCCAGGCCACTCTGCAAGCAGGGCAGCGCCATGCCTTTTTAATTGCCGCGCCTTTTAAGTAACGTATTTTTGGACAATATTCGAATAATTGACAAAACTATTATCACCAACCTGATTTTGCGTGAAATAACCATTCATTGCCCGGGCAATATGCGTTGAAACTCAAGAATATATCGTTCTCAGGCGGCGACATGAAAATTGAATTTAGAGAATTGTTGCAACGCATCAACAGCCACACGAGAAGCCCAGCCTGTAGCACCAACAGCTTGAAGGATTTCCTACGTGAAGAAGTAACAATTCGAAGAGAACTCTAAGAAGCCCAGAGCTTGCGGGTTAGCCAGGTAAGAAAAACGTGGCACTTGAGGACGGCTGTGCCCTGAAATTTTCTACAGAATTTATATTCCATTGAGTGTTCATCTCCAGTTCCAGTATGCTGGATGAGATACTGTACTCTTGTGTCGCAGGAGTTTCCAGTGACTTTAGCAGTGAACGTTACCGTGGAAGCTTTTCAAATTATCTATTGTGCTTACATTTGTAAAAAAAGAATGCTGCTTACATTTGTAAAAAAAAAATGCAGGTTAACCATGATCACTGACCAACAAGCCCAAACAGCCACTTTAGTTACATTTGTAGCCGAGAATGTTTATTCCTGCTACAAGTGAGTAGAACGACACGTCAATTTGAACACCTTACTTCGCATTGGTGGATGTGACAATGTCAGATGTTGCACAAAACTGCCAATAAGACGGACCTTCTACTAGGACCAACTCACAATTTTCCTTTACGCATTAGGATTAGTATTTCCTTCCTCATTTCCATCTTGAAGCATTGCCTTTTTGAACACTTCGAAGTTGATCTGGCGCCAATATGTTTGCGTTGTGTTATTTCAGAGCCGTAGTCCCACCCTATCAATCTTCATTATTTCGCCGCCATGTTCGCTGCCTCAAGTCGGTGAGTTGAGAGTGCATTATACGTGCAAGTGTTCTACAGGTGAACTTGGCGTTGATGATTAACATATTTTTGTTTCCACTAGAAGCGTCTTTTTCTTCTCTGCATACATTATCAACAAAGCTCGTGTGCGCAAAGGCTGACTTGGTAGAAATTCCTTTCCATTTTCTGAGGAAAGGCTTTCAAATTCACTGTAAAAGCACTTCAGTCTCCTGCGCTGTTAAGCTTGTAATTTTAGGATTTAGCGTTCTACTGCGGACTGGCTTGGTTACAACATATAGGATGGTGTGATATAGTAAAGCACTGCCACCAGAGGCTAGGTAATTAGGGCGTAAGCTAGCTTGAGGTAGTCGACATAGTTTCGGGGACGACTGCGCGTATGTTCCATTGCTTTCGCGGCAGAAATTACCTATGTGGTACTTTTAACTGCCGATCAAATTTCCGGAGCCCTTCACTACGGCGTCTCTCATAGCCTGAGTCGATTTGGGACGTTAAACCTCCAATAAACCGAACGAAATCAAATTAAAATTACCATAACCAATAACCATAAATGTAAAGAGCAATGAATATCAGGTTTAAAATGTCCCAAGAGTGCATTGTGGCCATTCCAGTCTAATATGCAGAGAATTTAGCATATAATAGCAGTGTACAATATATCTGAACGTACTTCTAGGCGTATATTTTTAAGTGATAATAATAATTGACAATATTGAAGTCAGAGCGGAACTCCTGAAAAGCACATCAAAGGCTTTATTGCACCGCAGACATTGAAATTCTTTGTGCCGCTAGTTTCCTAGTCCTGAACAACGTCCAGACCTATCCTGACCAGACGGCTTCCCTCCTAGACGATATTATCCGCTGAGCAGCGCACAGTCTTGGAAGACAAGTCAGTTTTCATTATTAGTGCTTAAGCACTAATGCGATTAGTGCCAGCCCCAAGCAAAATCGCCCGTTGTCGCTTTTTCTGCACGCAGCTGGCCTAGCGCGAGTGCTCCGTCCCGCGGCAGTGGCCGCTCAACGTCATGTTCTAGGTAGCCGAAATCCCAGCTTTCGCAGTGATTCGAATGTAGTAAATATTCTCTGTTGTTTTTTATCAACTCTTGCTCCACTGATGGCTTTTGTACACTGGCCGGTTACGAAGGTGTGAGTTGCTTCCCGCGTAATGTGAAGGCCATCTAAAACCTTTGCTAATTTGTAGCGCGCCTGAAAAAATATAATTTCGCCAGCCTACCAGTATGTGGACACACGCTGCGCCACTAGGCATGATCGTCTACTGATGCAGGGCGCTGATGTTCTGGAATAGAGTGAAGAAGAGTATTTCAAATATAAAATGCTTTTAGCTTCCATTCTCGGCGAATTCTTGCGGACATCATCCGGAAACTGCGGCGAACCAGAAGCCGAACCGGAGGCCAAGCATAAAGGCGGATATGTCCGAGATCATGCGATCTTTTGAGTCTGAATGGGGCAGAGCAGAAAAGATACTTAGCCCAGAGCGCGATAGAAACCTCCAGAGGAGCACACACAGCAGCTTTCTTCGCCGAGACAATAAATCACCCGGCTATTCTCAAGTTGCACATAAGGTAACCTCGTCACTCGGCCGTCTCTGAAACCGCCCGAGGTACGCTACATGCGGACAGCAACCAGCTTGGTGTGACGTGTGGCGTCTCCCGAGCATCTTCCGGACCTCCGGTCAGCCACGAAGTGCATTTGCCACATTGTTGCGTTTTGATTTTCATATTGCTGATATAAAAACCCATTCGGGGCGTATAATGCGCACATAACGCAAAATGAAACCAACCGATCATATCTATCAATCAATCAATCAATCAATCAATCAATCAATCAATCAATCAATCAATCAATCAATCAATCAATCAATCTATTTAGCATTTCTTTCAATACGGAAATAAATGCAAGGATAAAAACAAAAAGCTGCTTCTCGAGCAGCTTGACAACGGCTAATATCCCTTTTTTTCTCTTGAAAACGGATAACAGCAGAAATAAAACAAAGCTGCGTTTAAAATTGTACGAAGATAAGAGCATGCAGTATACATAGTAATTGTAAACACAAAATATATAGTAAACACATAAAATGCATGTAGTATACATTGTAATTCCAAACACAAAATGCCGCATATTAATAAGAAGTAATAATACAGGTTCAATGTGACTGATAGAAATGGATTCAATAAGACGAATACCAATACTTAATCACCAATATTTTGTCCACTGAAGAACATCTAACGGCGATATTGACATATGGCTATACAGGACGAAAAACATTTCCTACTACATTTGCAGGCATAGAAGCACAGACTACAGTTTTACCACACACAGCTGTAATGCAGCCATCATTGAATATATGTGCACAAAAGGGTGCAATAATAAAACAAGATTTCAAAACATTGACGTTACCTCCCTAAATTGTAAGTGAACAAACGCTTAAGGTCGTGTTTCGATAGTGTGTGGATGTCCGTGTTTGAATTATGATAGTTGTTAAGTAAAGTAGGCATAATATATTGTAGTCTGTTCTGACCATGATTCGTGTCGGAAAACGGCACCAACCTTACTTCTCTTGTTCTTATATTGTACGGTACCTCGGGTGGTTTTGCTAAATTGCATAATCGTAGAAAAGGTGTCCGATTAAATTTCAGGGATTGTTTGTATTCTAATAGGGCATTCAGCTCGTGCATATGTGTCACAGGAACAACACCAAGTAAGGGGAACAGGTCACTTGTGTGAGCGTCGTATGGAAGGAACATCTGCTTTGTGACGGGGAGCTCTTTTTTGTAAAAGAATTAGTTTGTTGATGTTCGTTAGTGATGTAGTTCCCCATACAAGATTACAATAGTTTAGGTGAGGATTGAAAATGGCATTATAAAGTAGCAGCTTTATTTTTAGTGGAAGAACTTGTCTAAATCGGCGAAGTATCCCGCAAGCCCTGGCCAGACATTTAATCACACAGTCTACATGGATATCCCAGATCAAGTTCTCGCGGAAGGTGACACCGAGCGTTTTCACTTCTTTTGTTATTGCTAACTTCGCAGATCTTAAATAGAGATTAAGATAACGTTCAACAAATTTGTGATGGCGAAAAAATGAGAGCCTTTGTTTTCTTATTCTTTATTGCTAAAGAATTAATCTTGCTCCATTCTCACAATTTATTCAGGGTAATATTTCCTAATGATGGTGACGCATTGTTCACCATCATCCCCCTGAGGGGATGTCCCTGCGGATGCTCGGGTTAACCCCGTGGTGTCGCCACTCACCAACGTCTGCATGCTGCAGACGCCTCCCTGCGGGGAGCTTCTAGGGATACCCGTGTCATATCATTAATGTGTATATTGAGGAGTACCGGTCCGAGGACACTGCCCTGTGGTACTCCGCATGTTATGCTTCGTAACGTGCACTGCTCTTCTCTGATAGAAACGCATTGTTTTCTGTTTTCTAATTAAGATCTTAGGAGAGCAAGGACAATGCCACGAAAACCGTAGTGCTCTAATTTAGCGAAAAGAGTTTGATGGTTAATTCCGTCGAAGGCCTTTGAAAAGTCAACGTAAACACCTAATGTTATTTTTCTTTCTTCGAATGCTTTGATAATGAAATCTTTTTGGGTTAGAAGAGCCGGTTCTGTAGACATAGTTTGGCGGAAACCAAACTGGCGCTCCGACAAAACATTATGCTTATTACAAAGTGATATAATTCTTTTACAGATGATTTTTTCAAATCCCTTTGAGATAAATGGCAGCACCGAAACTGGGCGGTAGTTCGAAAGCTCATTTTTGTTTCCAGATTTGCACAGGACCGTCACTTTAGCCCTCTGCATATGTTCACGGGAAAGACACCAGTGGCTAGAGAAACATTGAAAATATGGGCAATAACGTCTTCCAGGAGGTCGACAACAAACTGAATAGGCCTGATTTCCAGCCCGTCTATATCTCGTGCCTTGCTGTTTTTGCAGGACGTAAAAACTTAGTGAGTTTCCTGTGGTGCAAGTAGGTTAAAAAAAAAAGAAGTTTGCATTAGGTGCACCTATAAAGAGTTTTGCATTTTCATTATAGTTGCTATTTGCAAGAGTTGTGAAGTATTCGTTGAAATGAGATGCTAATTGCGCACCAGTTAATTGCTGATCGTTGATTGTTATTTGCAGACTATCATTCTGTGTTGTACCTGGTTTCAATAAATGGTTTATTTCACGCCATATGAGTTCACTGCGGCCATATGGCTCACTAAAAACACGTTCGTAGTAATCTTTTTTTAGATTTCCGCAAGAACATCGTTACTTATTTATGTATTTTTTAAAAGCAGAAAAGTATGCGGGATTTCTAGTTTTCACAAAATGAAAGTACATTTCATCTTTCTCGCGTATCATTTCGAGGCACTCATCTGTGAGCCATGGCTTGCGAATTCTTTTGAACTCTTTCCTCTTTTCACATGAAAGCAACTACCGTAAACGTTCTTAAGGACAGTCTTAAACGTATCATATGCTAGATTTCCATCTGTGCATTCATATACAGAGGTCCAGTTTGTGCATTCCACCCGACTTCGGAAAAGATTGAGAGTTTTCAGGTTAATATTTCGCGTAAGAAAAGACATTGGGGGATTGGCACAGTTTTTCAAAACACTATTTGTTTGCAGATCACATAAATTGGCAAATGATCACTTAGCTGTGCAGCAACGACATCTGATTTGGCGCACTGCGTTGTTTTGTTTGTGATAAGCAAGTCAAGAAGACTTTCAGAACAGGAGGTGATGCGTGTGGGTTCTGTTATGACGTTACTGCAGTGAAAGGAATCTGCGGGATGCTGGCCCATGGGCCGGCATTCCCTGCTTTGGGGTTGGCAGAGCAGCCTTCGCTGTCCCTGCCTGGGGCGTGGATGGCCCTGCCACAGGCGCGGTGGAAGTGGCCGCGGCAGGTGCCGGAGTGCTGCGTGGTGCACCGCCCCTGCGCACCACATCAGCGAAGTTGGATTTTGCTGTGAAAGAGACAGTGTTCGTGAGTGCGAACCGCTTTCTTGCATCTCGAAATGATATATTTTCCTTTGTCTTTATGGTGATTATTTCTTTTTCCTTCTTCCAGGACGGACACGCCCTGGAGTACGCAGCGTGGTCTCCTTCACAATTAGCGCAGCGTAGAGCTGCGTCGCATTCCTCAGAATGGTGGTCCTTTGACGCGCATTTCACGCAAGTTTTGCGGCCGCGGCAACTCTGTGATCCGTGGCCAAACCGTTGACAATTAAAGCACCTTCGGGGGTTAGGGATGTAGTGTCTTACATTTACTTTGAGGTATCCAACGTCGATGGTTTCGGGCAATGTGCATGTGTTAAAAGTCAGGACTAGGTGTTTGGTATCTATTTCTTTGTTGTCCTTGCGGATTTTGATGCGGTACACATCTATGACACTTTGATCAGAGAGTCCTTCCAGCATTTCTTTCTCTGTGAGATGTAGAAAATCATTTTCTGAGATGACGCCACGGACAGTGTTGAGGGATCGGTGTGCAGTGATGGAGACAGAGATGTCCCCTATGCAATCGAGTTGAGTTGAGTTTAATGGCGCATAAGCAACTAAGGCTATCATGCGCCAAGCTCAGTGTATAAAAATTTTTATATATAGATGTTATACAAAAGTCTAAATGAACGGCAGTGTAAAGGGCCTAAAAAGTTAATTCATGCATCCTAGTAAAAACGTAAGACGAAAGTTTAGAAGTGACTTATGGTAAAAGCTTTAAAGAGGGTCGGACACCTCAGCAGCCATCCTTGGCTGGGCAAGGATCTCGAGGTTCCCACCCGATGGGATAGGGACCTCAGCCGTCTTCTCAGGAATGAGAAAGTGGCTGAGGTGTTTCAAAAACAAGTAAGGCAAGATGAGGTGTGTCAATAAATTGTAAAGCACGGGGTTAAATGCATGTTTCTAGAATTTATGTGTTACAGTTGTGGTAACCTACAGTTTGTTTAGAAGATTTGCTTCTTGGTAAAAAGTTAAATGTGCAGGACAAGTCGACAAGTGCATTCTCTCCCAAAACCAGTGATGGATGAAAAGGGATTTGTTCATTGTAAAACCGTGTGAAATGTTTCTTCCTCAGTGTTTCGAGCTTTCGACATGAGTATAGCAAATGGTTTACGGTGAGGTCGTCTCCGCATGCGTCACATATAGGTTTGTCTTGTTTTGTTAGTATGAAGTTGTGTGTGAGGTGTGTGTGTCCTATGCGAAGACGGCATAAAATGACTTCCTTAATGCGTTCCTGGTGAGTACATGTTTTCCATTCGCCCAACACAGGCTTAACCAAGTGGAGTTTATTATTTATTGTATTATTCCAGGTTGCCTGCCATTTATCCCTTAGTTTAGAATGTACTAATTTCATGTAATCTTTAAAAGGTAAATTCACTTTCTCGATTTGTTTGTTCCGGCCTTAGCTGCGCATAGATGTGCTTTTTCATTCCCTTTGATACCGACGTGACTAGGGACCCAGCAGAATTTGACGTTTAGTACGTGGGCAGGGGCTGTTATTATGTTGTGTATGATGTCGCCGAGTAGTGGCGTGACTGCATTTCTGATGTGAAGCGCTGTGAGTACGCTGAGCGAGTCTGTGAAAATAACGCTGTTGCTTATGTTCTCGTTTAATATTTTCTCTACCGCAACCCAGATGGCATAACATTCAGCAGTGAAGATGGATGCATACTGCGCCGACCAGCCGCCTTGGGGACTGAGGGCGGAACAAATTTAGCCACTTCCCAGAACTGAGAAATGAAGGCCGCTAACCCCACTGGTGAAATGTCCGGGCAGGTGCTTTGACCTTAGTGGACATGTCGCGGTGGGATATCTCAGACGTCGACTCGTTTCCCCTGGTATCGAAATGAACATTGCTCGCGTAAACGTTAACATTCAAAGATTGAGTAATGGTATAACGTCTATACTTTTCGCCATTTATTTTTCAATAACAAAGCGCAAAAAATTTTTTGTGCAAATAAAATAAAAAATCGTTGTTCCTCTTTTTTTCTTTTTTTTATATAGAGCAGTCTGTCTGCTCCCCCTAAAACCACTCTAAAACCACTGACTGAAGTAATGTAAGGTTGTTAGGGTTGGTTATTTCTCTAAAAATGACGCAAATATCAGCGAATAGGTGAATATGAGAATCCATAAGAGAGCGGGGATCATTAATGTTAAATCAGGAACAGTAGCTAGAGTCCAAGAACTGAACCTTGTGGAACTCCGGAAGACACCTCTGTAAAACAGGTGTTATAACCGTTAGCAAAAACTAATTGTGAGCGATTAAGTAGACATTCAATCCATTTCAATAAGTTACAGTCAATATTAAGATGTTTTGGTTTGTGAGCCAAAAGGTTGTGACATACATCGTAGAAAGCCTTTGAAAAATCCAGAAATATACAGTCAGTTAGTGATGATAGGTCTAGAATACAGTGCAATGCATGTGTAAACTATATTAACTGTGTTTCGCAAGAGTAAGGTTTTCGAAAACCATGTTGCGCTGACATAAAAAAGTTGTTCAATGAAAGGAAGTTAACAAGGGTGGTGAATATTATATGTTTGAACATTTTGGGTTAAGTATTGGTAAGGGATATGGGACAATAATTAATAGGGGGATGCTTTGCTGCCGGATTTGTAGACTGTAACCACCTTTCCGATCTTCCACTGAGTAGCAGCGTTGACTAGTCAATGCTGGAAAAGTTTGGTTAGTATAATGGGCGAATAAGCTGCAGTGCTTTTCAAGTAACGCAGTCATAACCCGGAGCGGAATGAACACTGAGTCCATCAGTAAGCTTATTCACACTAGTAGGAGCAAAAGTTATAGGTGGCATGAAAACATAGTTGTAGTGGTGAGTTGTAGGCATATGTATACATCAGATATGGGTGTAAAGTTGTCAGTGATTTCGCGGTTAAGAATCGTGACGCGAACGTCGGAAGGAATGGAGTCGCCTAACGGGTGAGATAACGCAAAAATAGCGTCGGTGGAAGGATTAATGACCCGCCAGAATTTTTGACATTGGTGGTTACATGTGAGTGGAAGTGCTTTTAGCGCTTTTGAGCGCCTGAACATACATGTTGGAAGCCGCTGAATACGAAGTCCGATCACTCACTAGTTGGCGAGAACTTTACGATGCGGTAGAGGCTTTCTTTTTGTTAGATAAACGTTTAATGTGATTATTACAACAGGGAGCTATTGAGTGGGTGGTAGCAGTGCGTTCAGGAGTGTATTGTTCTGTGAGTTGGGTGACTATAGCTGTGAACATGCTCCAGTTGGTTTGAATGCTGCGGACACCAAAGCTATGGGAAAGCATCGATAAAAAAATAGTTCATTATTTATCGCCTGAAAATTTCCTCCGTTGTAGTCTCGTATTATTATCTTTTTCTTTTTGTTAGTGTTTGGAGTGGCTAGATTAATGTCAGAGTGCATTAGCAAGTTGTCGCTGATGCCTGGCAGGTATGTATTAGGTGAAACTATGTGAGATCGATTTGTCAGGATTAAATCTAGCGTATTCGCCGCGTTGGCTGTTATAGTCCCTTGTGAGCACAAATGCACTAACGAGAATACTGAGCGCACATCTAAAAATTCGAGACTTCGAGACGAGAACGGGGACATTAAAGGGGAGTTGGTATTCCATGTTATCTTCGAAAAAAATTAGATCGGCAAATAAAACAATACTGAAATAGATCATGGTGCTTTGTTTTTAACTGTTTCCATAAAAAAGTATGGCAACAGATAAGGAAAGGCTTAGGTGACCGTGATCGAGGAGGTTAGACTGAATTATAGTGCAACAGCTTGAAACAGGTCTTCACATCATTCGTATATACTAGAACATTGCAGGAGCCCGGACAGAGCAAAATTACACAAATTACGTATGAATAGAGATCATGGCAGGAAAGTGGATGAAATATAGCTAAAATAAGAATTGTGAACCGAAGCAAAGTATGTAATGATCCAGAAATATGCCTATCAAAGAAGACACTGCACTGAGAAAATGGACAGCATGAAATAAATGAGCAGCACAAGTGCAGCGTACAGGCCTTTATCAAAGAATTTATTTTTTGTTTATTTACCACGTCCTGGTAGTGTTAGCTCCATAAAGCATTATCAAAATTATCACAATTTTCAGTTTTATTTGCTTAGAAGAACGTTAGAAGAAGAACTTAGAAGAACGTTAGAAGAACGTCTGTCGAAAATAGTTGAATAATTTAGGTATTTAGGTGTATGTTTCACGTCATCGCCCTGCTGGCATCGGCACGTTGGTTATATAGTTGGAAAGGCCTGCAAATCCTTAGGATTTCTCCGCCGAAACACTCGTTCCTTCCCGCAAGCTAACAAAGAACTCCTTTACAAAACTTATGTGCGGTCAGTGTTGGAGTATGCTAGCACGGTGTGGGATCCTCCTACCATAGGTGACAAAGAAAAACTTGAGAAAGTTCAGTCCTTGGCGGCTCGATACGTACTTGGTAAGTCATGTAAACGCAACTTCAGTGCAACAATAGCAAAAAAAGCCCTCGTTTGGGAATCGCTAGAACAGCGGAGAACTAAGCAGAGACTCAAACTCTTCCATAACATATACTACTCCCACATTGGCATTCCACGCGAAACATACATTTTCAAACCATATTACGTATCCGCACGCCTTGACCATGATCAAAAAGTACGTGAATACAAGTGCAGGACGGCAGCATACAGCGACTCTTTTTTTCCGAAAACTATTCGTCAATGGAACCGTTTGCCGGCCGTTGTTACTTCCATCTCATCAAATGAATCCTTTTATACCGCTTTGAACAGCGTCACGTCATTTCATAGCTAGACGGTGCGTCGTTATCTGTGGCTGCTTCTTCGTTTCGTGCGTTCCACTGTGTATACATGTGTCTTCCTGTCAATGCGCAGTATACCTGCGTGAAATACACGTTTGAAGTTTTTTTTTTCTGTCTACTGCGTTGGTGCTTTCTCCTAAAATGCACGTTTATTGGGTGAACAACACAGTTTACTTTCTTGTACCCCAAATTCTGTACATAGATGCGCATTGCGTCAATTTTGTTCTTTGCTTACTTTGTGAATGCTTGGACTGCTGTTTCTCTTTTTTTGTATTTACCTGCATTTATGTGCTGTGTTACTGTATCAACCCCCCACTGTAATGCCAAATGGCGCTGTGGGTAAAAGATAAAAAAAATAAGAACTTGGTTCATAAATGCACTCCAAATATTGCCATAAATCATCGTACTCTTCGTGCTGGGCCACAAGAGCTGGGGCTTCATGAGATAATTATTACGGTGCATTAACGAAAATTTCAACATGCCGTCAGCATGCAAAGATTTTATACTGGCGCTGAAAAAACCGCATTTTTTTAATTTTCACTGGCAGGAGGGAGTAACTTTCTTGACTGCGCTGCTTTCTTCCTAAGCAAATGAAAGACGTGTATGCCTACCTCTTATACCTGTTTTGCAGCAAAAACAATTCGAAAATATGTAGTGTAAGATATAACACTAATGCACTGTGAAGCTTGATGCCTTATTGGTCCAGTAGAGTGGAGAGCTGGGCGAGTTAATTGGTTCACGATTGTAGAAAGAAAACCAGCGCAAAAGACGGGGACACAGAACTGGGAACACAATACATGAACACAGCCTCGTCCTGTGTTCCTTTTGTGCGTCTCCGTCCTTTGCCCTTGTTTTTTTTTCCTTATTTGGCCATGCACTTGTGGCAATTTAAGTGCACTTCCTGTGCATTTTGCACATAAATTAGTGTATTTTTGCATTCACCTTTTTTACACGCTGTGTTCTTTTATCTTTTGGTCACTTCAGAAGGTAGGAGTTAGTATAGAAGTGATTTACTTGGAGAATACAAGGAGAATACAAGGAAATATATCTTGCGATGAATTTTCTCATATTTTAATTCTGCCTGATGGGAATGCATTACGCGGTCTAGTAATTTTGTCGGTCTAGTAAGTTTAACAGCGAAGGTAATGTTTAAGATAGAGATTATTCATAAAAAAATATCTGCCTCTCCCGTAAACGAGAGTAGAGTAAGCATGAAATGTTTACGGGCCTAATGTCATCTCGGTGGACACCCGAACCGCACCGTACAGGAAGGGAGGAACGCCACAACCCGTTCAGCGCGATGCCTTGCCATTTGAACGCAAGGTTTTTGAGGAAAGGAAATGGCGCAGTAATTCTCTGCCATCTCGGTGGACACCCGAACTGCACCGTAAAGGAAGGGAGGAACGCCACCACCCGTTCGGCGCGATGCCTTGCCCTTTGAGCGCAGCGCTTCTCCTCCGGGCCCCTGTGCGCCTGCGCGGCTTTGCTTCGATGCGCGAAGCCCCTAAGAGATCACGTATGACAACGAAGTGTAACGTGGCATTTATGTGCTTTTTGCACGCGTTATTAGAAATCGGAAATTATAATTACGTGCATTATCAAACCCACAGCTCCACTGATATCTTGATAAACATTGAGAAGGCACTGGCAGCAGTTATTTTTTGTCTCGTTTGGAGACCAACCGGCGCTTGCATGCCGGTCGCGTAGGAGGGCTTAGAGAGTCTCGTTAAATATCGTTAAGTCTCGCACAGTGCCCGGATGACTGAATTTCAGTGCCCGGATGACTGAATTCCAGTGCCCGGATGACTGAATTCCAGTGCCCGGATGACTGAATTCCAGTGCCCGGATGACTGAATTCCAGTGCCCGGATGACTGAATTCCAGTGCCCGGATGACTGAATTCCAGTGCCCGGATGACTGAATTCCAGTGCCCGGATGACTGAATTCCAGTGCCCGGATGACTGAATTCCAGTGCCCGGATGACTGAATTCCAGTGCCCGGATGACTGAATTCCAGTGCCCGGATGACTGAATTCCAGTGCCCGGATGACTGAATTCCAGTGCCCGGATGACTGAATTCCAGTGCCCGGATGACTGAATTCCAGTGCCCGGATGACTGAATTCCAGTGCCCGGATGACTGAATTCCAGTGCCCGGATGACTGAATTCCAGTGCCCGGATGACTGAATTCCAGTGCCCGGATGACTGAATTCCAGTGCCCGGATGACTGAATTCCAGTGCCCGGATGACTGAATTCCAGTGCCCGGATGACTGAATTCCAGTGCCCGGATGACTGAATTCCAGTGCCCGGATGACTGAATTCCAGCGCCCGGATGACTGGATTCCAGCGCCCGGATGACTGGATTCCAGCGCCCGGATGACTGGATTCCAGCGCCCGGATGACTGGATTCCAGTGCCCGGATGACTGGATTCCAGTGCCCGGATGACTGGATTCCAGTTCCCGGACGACTGGATTCCAGTTCCCGGACGACTGGATTCCAGTGCCCGGACGACTGGATTCCAGTGCCCGGATGACTGGATTCCGGGCCCGGATGATGGCTCTCGATCTCGGCGTGACGTCACCACACTGCCGACAACGGGAGCTAAAAGCATTTCATGCTTAATAGGAGGTTCTCGGGGTGTATACAAACCCCATTTCTTTATGTCGGGTCTGACGAATATTTTTGTTTTCTTGGAGTTTTGCCAGATGAATTCTATAATCAATGCCAAACTTTACAAAACCTTTGTAGCACAACATCAACCTGTAATTATAAAAACAAAACACAGGAAGAATTTCATCTTTTGGAAAAAGTGGTTCAGTGGAGTATGTATAATGGACATCAGCTATGTAACGTACAGCTCTTTTTGTAGCAAATGTAGTTTCTGCAAGTTTGTCACGCCAGTTGTGCCCCACACCACGATGCAACACTCCATGACAGATACCACCAGTGCATTGTACAACATTAATTTTACCTTGGTCGGGAGAATGCGACGCAGACGAGCAATGACACCAATGGCAGATGACAATTTTGATTGTAGGTGATCAACATGCTCATTCCAGGTAAGGTGCTTTGAAAAATGCACCCCTAAGATGTTAACGGAGTCCACTATCTCTAACTGCTCACTGCCCAGACACAAATTCATATTAGTTGTCAACATCTTACCTCTAGGCGTGTACAAGATTACTTTTGTTTTCTTCGGGTTGATTTTTAAGCAGTTTATCCCAGACCAGCGTTCTAAGTCAGACAGCGTCTTATTAGCCTTTATTTCTAAATCTGTTTCCACGTTGCCTGTAATAAAAATTGTGTCATCGGCATACGAAACGAATGTAGCATTATCTGTGCAGCTTGCAATGTCATTTATGTAAATTAAGAATAAAAGTGGGCCCAAAATGCTTCCTTGCGGCACCCCAGTGGTAACTGCCTTCCGTGAAGATATTGCGTTATTGGCATCTACAAACTGTGACCTGTGGGACAGATAAGATGACAAAAGCGAGTGGGCGATTCCACGCACACCATACATTTATAATTTGTTAAGAAGGATGGAATGATTAATTAAATCAAAAGCCTAGAGAAGTCTATATATATGCCGAATGTCATATGCTTACACCTGAACGCGTCTAGAATTATTTCTTTTTGGCTCATGAGGGCTGTTTCCGTAGAGCGATGCTTTCTAAAACCATGTTGAAAGTCTGCAATCATATGGTGGCAGTTGAAAAAAGAGTAACCGCTCATGCATGACCTTCTCAATGCCCTTAGAAAATACTGGAACTATTGATATAGGCCGATAATTATTCAGTGCAGTATCACCGCGCTTGAAGACTGGAACAACGCGGGTGATTTGCATCCTCTTAGGAAAGGTACCTGTTGATAATATTATGTTATAAACATGGGCAAGAATAGGGCTTATAATATAGAGCACAAACTTTACAGGGCGAATCTGGATACCACCGGCATCTAGTGACTTGCTATTGCTTGTAGCTCTGATACATGAAAAAACTTCGAGAGGTAGTGGGAGCAAGGAAAAGCGATGCTACATTCCTGTTTACTGGAAGAAACTGAGCGTAGTTAGTGAGGCTGTGTTCTATGTCCTGTTGCGGTGCTTGAGTAGAAACTTCATTAAATGCGTCTGGCACTGCATCTCCACAGATTTGCTGCCCATCATGTTTCAATATATCAGGAATAGCTGAGTAGGAGCTAGGCTGTAACAAAGCATTCAATTTGAGCCAAAGTAAATCACTTCGCTGGTTAGCAGGGTCAATAAATATTGCTAAAAAATAAGCATCTTTGGCAGCTCTAAGTTTTTTTGTTAAACTGTTTCTATATTTCTTAAACTTCTTAAGTAAGGCTTCATCCCTAGATTTCACAAATTTGGCATATAAAAATATTTGTTTAATCATGTCAAGAAGCTCAGGGGTCAGCCAAGGTTGCAGCGCTTTCGATGGCCTTGTAATTTTTTTGCGTGGAAAGTGTGTATCATATAATGGTTTAAAAATATTAATAAAAGCGGAATATGCAGAGTCACTGTCTTGTGCGCAATAAAGGCTATCCCAAGTTTGCTGAGCAATGGCGTGGCGAAAAGCCTCCAGATTTGATGGCGTGATTGACTGAACATAAACTGGTTCCTTAGTTTTCTTAATCAAATGATTGATCTTACTAGTAAAATGATGCCTAGATGGTCACTGATATCAGTGTACAGAACGTCGGCCTTTAACGAAGGAATATTTATATTTGATATGAATACATCCAATAAGGAGTCACTGTCAACAATCACGCGTGTTGCTGCAGAAATTGTATTCGAAAAACCGCACGTTGTAATTAGAGTCTGGAAATCCTTTTGCAGCGGAGAAGATGACAACATGTTTATATTGACGTCACCTCCTAAAACTAGATTCATTTTTTCTTCTGTTGCATAACTAAAAAGCTTTTCAACGAAAGCAAGAAAGCGGGTGGCATCGCCTGATGGTGGTCTGTACACAACAGAGAACAAGTTTGTACGGTTTTGTAGTGTTAATACCTCATAATCGGAAGTTATAGCGGTTAAATCGTCGACTGGTTCAGCAAAAATATCATCTTTGAGCAAAAACGCTACACCGCCCCCTCGCTTATCATGTCGACTACAGAAGAACGACTGATAACCAGAAAGCCGGAACAATTGTGATGTAGGCGTCAACCAAGTTTCGGTTAACATTCTGACTGGAATCGCTATCCTAAAGGTATGTATTAACATGGCCAGTTCATACGTCTTATGTGCAAGCGATCGAACATTTTGATGAAAAAATGTCATTGCTGGTTTTTATCTGATATAAAATCTTTTACCTCGGACGAGAGATAACCCATATTTTAAAAAAGGAGCCACCAGAAAAGATGAACACATCTGTTGTTCCTAAGTCATTTTCTGCAAATCATCACGATGGCAAATGGGGACAATGAGACTGCGTTCTCATTTCCGGGCGAAAATCTTGCCGTTTCGATACCCGGCATACTTCCAGCCGAGTTTTCTTTTTGCTGTTGACTGCTCCAAACAAGCGTTTCATGGGAGGAGATAAGTGTTCATTGATGTAAATTGGAGTACTGGGTTGCAACTCTAACTGTATATCTTCTGTTGTCAGCCGTTTTTTTCTTGCTTTCTCTAGGAAACAGTCGCGCTTGGCTCTGCGTGCGAACTGCACCACAATATTAGGACTATCAGCGTTTCCACTTGTCCTAACCCGGTGGCAAATTTCAACATCAGAATCCTCGAAAGGTACATCAAGTGCATCTGCAAGTTTTCTGGTTATATCCAGGGTGTTTTCTGCTGGCTCCGTTGGTACACCTCTGATTTCTATGTTGAAACACCTGGCATGCTGTTCATTTTGCATCAGCCTTACTTCTCGATCGTTGAGTTTTGCGAGCAGGGCATCTCGGTCCTTTTCCAGACCCTGCAATGCGTTTCGTAGATCAGAGTTTTCGTTTTTCAGCTCATTAACAGATGTTTTCATTTCCTCATAGCTCTCGTTCGCAAATTCCAAAAATCCCATCATTTCTCTGATTTATTTCCTTAAGTCTCTTTCCAGGCATTCGCGCAGTTCTCTAAATTCATTCTGGATGTTTCTTCGCTGACGTTACGTACTAAGCTAGCACAACGAGCCTTCTTTTCTACGTCGTAGAACAAGGCACCTCACTCTTGGGTATCGATGCCATCTAGGCCCTCGGTCTACAGATTGATGGGTCATCTCTTCAATGCCTTGAAACGACGATAACTTCTCATTCTCGAAGGGAACAGCGCCCTGACCCGACGAAAGCAGTGCAGGATATTAACCTCCCAAAGGAATTAGTTGGCGAGTTTGGATCTCTTTTCGATCCAGGCCTTGGCCTCGCGAAAGGTTTTGTGCATCACGTCAAAACGCGATCCACGGTGCAGCCAGTGCAATCCAAACTTCGGCGCCTTCCGCTCTCGCTACGACCATTGGTCTCGGAAGAGCTCCATCGGTTGGAAAATCTGGACGTGATAGAGAGGGTGGAGGCATCTGAATGGCTGTCACCCATTGTGGTCGTTAAGAAGAAAGAGGGAGGTATTCGCCTCTGTGTAGACCTTCGACAAGCAAACAAAGCTGTCGTAATAGACAGCTCTCCCCTTCCTCATACAGAAGAGCTATTGCATAGATTAGTGGGGGCTACAAATTTTTCTAAGCTAGACCTCGCATCAGCTTACCACCAGGTCATGCTTCACCCTGTCAGTCGCGATTTGACCGCATTTATAACTCACGAAGGCCTCTTTCGTTTTAAACGAGTGTGCTTCGGACTGGCTTCCGCGCCTTATGCATTTCAGAGTATGATGTCCAAAGTCCTGCAAGGATGTAAGGGCGTGCTCTTCTATATAGATGACATTATAGTCTTCGGGCGGGGCCGGCAGGAGCACATAGATAACCTTGCAGCAGTACTTAAACGCATTAAAGAGGCAGGACTCAAACTGAACAGCAAATGTATCTTCGATACGCAGGAACTTTCATTTTTGGGTCACAGGATCACAGCAAGTGGTATTGTAACGCTGGAGCAAAAGGTTGCTTCCATCAAGGCCACACCGGCACCCACCAATGCAGTCAGCCTTCGATCGTTCCTGGGACTGGTCGAATACTACTCTAGGTTCGTTCCCAACTTTGCCGATATGGTTGAACCGATGCGCGTTCTGCTTCGAAAGGGGCAACCATTTGTTTGGTCTGGCGAGGTAGACTCCAGTTTTCGACAAATCAAAGAGGCACTTGCGTCCAACATAGTCCTGCGGATGTTCGATGCACCTCTTCCAGTTGTTTCCACTGACGCTTCAGACTACGGGCTTGGAGCGGTTCTCCAACAGGTGGAAGGAGAGAAACTGCACACTGTCGCCTTTGCTTCTCGAGCGCTTTCATCTGCAGAGAGGAGATATTCAGTAGGAGAACGCGAAGCGCTTGCATGTGTTTGGGCGTGCGAGAAGTGGCAAGTTTTCTTGTGGGGACGCCATTTCACGTTGCTTATTGACCATCAAGCCTTGGTCGCATTGCTGTCTACTCAAGGGCCAGGAAGGCGTCCTTTGAGGATAGCACGGCGGGCGGAGCGCCTACTGCAGTACAACTATACAGTAAAGTACCGGAAGGGTTCGCAAAATCGAGTAGCAGATGCGCTCTCTCGTCTCCCAGCGTCACCTCCTCAGGAAGAAGAGACTACCAGCTCCGTGCTTAAGCACGTATACGTACTTAAGTAAGCATACGCACGAAAACACAGCTGATGCAACTAGCAACCATGACTAGGGCAAGTGAAATTGTAAGGGCACTTCCAACAAAGAACAAAAATTGGTCCTTATGTATAGGAGCGCCACTTCAACAAGGTCTTCCGAAAAGAGGTTGAAAGTTCCCTAAGCACAATGGTGGTACCAGCGTTCAGCAATCACTGTGGTTCAAGGTGATGCAAGCGGCTTCCAATGTGACCTCAGCTTCTGGAACACGTCAGTTTGTATCTCATTAAATGGTGATAAGGGTTGTGAAGTAATCCAGACGGACCACTGGCTGCTCCGAGACAGAGCTTGAAATAGCTTGAAAAGCTTGAAGACCTTGATGAGTGAAAACGCACTTTTGAAAGGTTGAGGCCCCCAATCCGACACTAAAACTAGTTTTCGTGGCTGATTAAATATATTTCCATGCATGCCAGAAGCAGAAATCATTTGTTTCCAGAGAAGCTTAGTAGAGAAGCACAATAGAATATAACACATCAGAATACCACAACCGAATGTTGCTGAAGGTGTAAAGTGTGCTTGCATGGTTTGAACCTTCGGCTGCATGCATAATCACGAAGGAAATGTATGCAATCTGTTCATTTCTTTTAAGAAGTTGTTTATGCAGAACTTGAGAAGGAACAACGCATTGCCTCTATGGCCGATGGCAGCTGTATTTCAGAGTGAATGGTGCAAATGTAATCTCTTTCTTCGGAAGCACAATGGACTCTCGGTTTATGCAACCTATATTGTTGGTGTATTTCAGTGGGAATGAAAGTTAGGGCGTTAAATGTTAATTGCGGTGTATGTAGGTGCATATTGAAGAAAAAGCCATGTGCATTGCGTGAAGCTTGATAGAGAAGCACCAGCGCCTTGGCAACATACACACGAAAAAAACAGAGCTGGTGCAACTAGCATCCGCTGACAAGGACAAGGGAAATTGTGCGGACGCTTCCAACGAAGAACAAAAATTGGTCCTCAAGTATAGGAGTGCCACTTCAACAAGGTCTTCCGAAAAGAGGTTGAAAGTTGCCTCGGCACGATGGTGGTACTAGTTTTCAGCAATAACTGTGGCGCAAGCTTATGCAAGCGGCTTCCAATGTGACCTCAGCTTCTGGAACACGCCCGTTTGTATCTCATTAGGCGGTGATAAGGGTTGTGAAGTAATCTAGATGTAGCACTGGCTGCTCAGAGACCGAGCTCGAAAGAGCTTGAAAAGCTTCAAGACCTTGGTATGTGAAAACGCACTTTTGAGAGCTTAAGGCCTCCAACCCAATACTAAAACTAGTTTCTGTGGCTGATGATTTTTGCTTCGAGCATGCATGGACATATATTTATATGTCCATGCATGCTCGAAGCAAAAATCATTTGTTTCCGGAGAAGCCTGGTAGAGAAGCACAAGAGAATATAACACATCAGAATACCACAACCCAATGTTGCTGAAGGTGTACAGTGTGCTTGCATGGTTGCAAATGTGGTCTGGAGCTGTGGAAGAACAATGAACTCTTCCGCATTACGCAACTCATGGTGTTTGGTGATTTCAGAGGGTAATACAATTAGGGCGTTGTATATTAATTATGACGCATGTAAGTGCATACATAAAGCAGGATGCATTTGCATCCGATGAAGCTTCGCAGAGAAGGATGGGCAATTGACCGTCGCTTCATGTTATACCACAATATACACTTGCTGAAGACGCACTGCGAGACAAACTCCAGGGTACGAGTTCTTGGATACACGATGAAGCACATCGCAAAAGTATGCATTCCGTTCTTTATTTGTGTTTAGAAGTTTGTTATCCAAAGCACGAAAAGGAGAAGACAGTGCGTACCGCTCGCATGACAGCCCTGTTTCGATATGACTGTTGCAACTGCAACCTCGTTGTCTGGAACCGCAATGAACTCTCGCGCTGTTGGGAAATTTTAGAGAGTACACAATTTATGGCGTTGCATAATAATCATGTATGGAAGTGCATGCCTAAAGCAGGACGCATTTGCATCCGATCAAGCTTGGCAGAGAAGCATGGGCAATTGATCGTTGCTTATACTATCACAATACAAAGTTGCTCAAGACATACTATGAGGCGGACTCTGGGGTTCGAGTTCTTGGAGAACGGAAAGCATACATTTGCGAAGTACTTCATCGTGCAGCCATCTGTGTTTAGACGGTCGTTATGCAAAGCACGAAAAGAAGCAGTGCAGTGCGAATACCTCACGAGACAGCTCACTTTCAATGTGACTTGGAATGCAATCTTGTGCTCTGCAACCACAATGAACTCTCGTGCTGTGTGGAAATTTATGTTATTGCATATTAATGATATCCGGAAGTGCATACCTAACGCAGGGCGCATTTGCATCCGATGAAGGTGCGCAGAGAAGCATGGGCAATTGATCGTTGCTTTCTGTTATATCAAAATATAAAGTTGCTGAAGATGTACCGCGAGACGGACTCCGGGGTTCGAGTTCTTCGATGCACGATGAAGCACTTCGCAAAACAATGCATTCCGTTCTCCATTTGTGTTTAGAAGTTCGTTAACCAAAGCAGGGAACGGAGCAGTGCAGTGCGCATGGCGCACATGACCGCTCTGTTTCGATATGACTGTTGTAACTGCAACCTCGTTCTCTGGAACCCGAATGAACTCTCGCGCTGTTGAGAAATTTGAGAGGAAAGAAATTTATAGCGTTGCATAATAATCATGTATGAAAGTGCATACCTAAAGAGCGGCGGATTTGCATCCAGTGAAGCTGCGCAGAGAAGCATGGGCAATTGATAGTATCTCTGTTATACCAGAATATAAAGTTGCTGAAGACGTACCGCGAGACGGACTCCAGGGTTCGAGTTCTTCGATGCACGATGAAGCACTTCGCAAAAGAATGCATTCCGTTCTCCATTTGTGTTTAGAAGTTCGTTAACCAAAGCAGGAAAAGGAGCAGTGCAGTGCGCATGGCGCACATGGCCGCTCTGTTTCGATATGACGGTTGCAACTTCAACCTCGTTCTCTGGAACCGCAATGAAATCTCGCGCTGTTGAGAAATTTGAGAGGGTCTGAAATTTATGGCGTAGCATGCTTTTGATAGTGTAAGTGTAGTCAAGGTGCACCTAAAGCAGTAGGGATTTGTATGAAGAAGCTTCGCATAGGAGGCATTCACGTGACGTCAGAGGCGCCATTTCGGTGTACAACGCCCAGCTCCAGCGGTGTAGACTGGAATAGGGGGGAGGGGCGGTGGCGTGGAATAAGCCTGATTAGACACGCACCGCAGCTTTTCGCCGTGCTGCATGAACGCGAAAATGAAGACCACAAGGGCATGAGTGAATGCATTCTATAGAAGCTTTCTGCGATAACACAATAAAATGTTCCTGAGCCCCTACAGCGAAACCCACCCCATGCTTCGAGTTTTTGGCTGCTCTGTAACTATTTCGTAAACGTGTGCGTCCTGTTCTCGATTTGTTTTCCGAAGTTCTTTATGTAGAACTAAGGAACGTCACGAAGGGGGCTCACACCAGGGGCTCGTGTGTGTCCTGTTCGTTATGTCATCTTTGATTTATTTTTCCGTCCTCCACACGCTCCAAAAGGCCCAACTTAGCATCCCTGTGCAGTTCCAATGTGCCTGTTCCCAATGTAACCTCGTTCTGTGGAAGCACAATGAACTCTGCCGCGTTACGAACCACATGGTGTCGGGAGGTCTCCTTGAATGTGAAGCTCATGGGGTGGCATGCTCATTATGAGGTACATGCGCAATTCAATCGCATGGTGCTTTGACAGCATGGTACAAACACGGAATATCAGTGTAGCCAAAAGATTTTCTCATTGAAGCACGCCCCTGCCTTGTGCTTAGCTAGTCCTAGGCAACAGTTGAATAATGACGTGCCGCCAAACGCAGCAATCTGGAATGTTACGCTCCGTGATCTCAGATTTAAGAAGCACATCGTGCTTAATTGAGTCTCTTATTGGACTCTTAAAAACATCTGCAAGGACGAGGATCTAGCTGACATTGCCACAGGAGGATTTGTCGCGCAAACCCTGGAGCTGTGGTGGTACTCAAACTAGCCACATCAGAAGTAGAACCAACCTCCAACTGTTGCGTTCACATTGCATTCTACGCACGGGCAACACAGCACCATAGCCATCTCGCATTGTGAACACATGACCAATGCCAGAATGATAAGTTCGTGCATGAACAGAACGACAGTTCTTCGGCGTTTTTGTTCCATCAACAATACAGCAAGTGGCGGAAGGAAGGGCGCCGCTGAATCCGCGTATGCGTGAAATGGCAGGGCTACAGAGGGGCGCCTTACATAAAGTGCAAGATCCCGATGCAAATTAGTGTCTAGGATGGCAAGGCACTTTACCAGCGGATGCTCCTTGCCATAGGCAACGCGTTGCCTGCTTCAGATTTCTTTAGCCAGATGAAATGCGGGCTTGGCGCCAACGTTGGCTAGCCTATTGACTGCAGTACAAAACAAGTAGGGTGAAGGGTCCCCCAAAATGATAGTTATTGTGATTTAGTGTAGTGTTAGCCTGTACAATGCAGCTTTGTTTTGCAGAACAAGTTTCTGCAAATACCATGTAGGCGTGTTCTTGCAATCAATTCCTTTCCTAGAGCCTTAACTCTACTGTCGGAGGTATAATTTTTTTTTTAATGTAAACCCAGTGCATCTATTTATGTGCACATGAGTTTGGATGGGTGTCGGTTGCCCTTGATATACACAAAGCCAGCATGGTTACTTCTACATTGAGCCGTTCACGTAGATTGAAGCTCTCTCCAGAGGGAGGAGAGAAGACACTGAAGGAATGACAAGTTATTTGACAAAATATAATGCATGGTAAGTGCGGTTGGCTTGCTGAGAACGATATATTCAAAACTGCAGGAAGAAGAAACACACAACCAGGCATTTCGTCAAGTCGAGGCGGACCCAACAATAAATCTCATCCCCACGCTCAGCGTAATCTGAGCAAGAGCATATGCTGTTGCTTCATCCTGTCAATGTGTCGTGTTTGCAGGGGGCGGGTGGAGCGGTAGATGATTTTCTGGTGCACACGATTTTTACGTTGGAAACGTGGATGTCATTTGAAAATATGGTGCGTGCAGAGGGACATCGCCCCTACTCTGAAATCGTCAAAGGATCCGAAATGCTATGAAGTCAAATGGCCTTGTGGTGCCTGTCAACTTTTGCTGCGTTGTACCAGCTCTGCTGCTGATATTTAAGAAAGGCTCATTCTTGCCGCTTCCACAGCGAGCCGTGTGGACCAGCTATGACAAAAACAGAAGACCGCACACCCGGGGCTGAGCATGCTCGAATATTACTCCAGTTCTGTGAAGTATCAGACGTACTTCACATACTACGGTGAGCGCCACTAACAAAGCTCGGTAAAGGATGGGTTACCAAGCTCCTTGCTGTTGAATGCTACACCCTGTATTCGTCATATGCGATTAAATACAAATAACGAGGATTACTTGAAATGCCTTCACCCTTATTCCACTTGAAGTAAGCACAACAAACGCATTCGACAACAGTGTCCGCGTTGAAATTGACGTTTTATCTACCATTTCAAATTCTGAATTCTTCAAATGTTGGCGTCTTTCTCCAAATAAGGTGTTTTCTGGCCCCCATGAGCGACATTGAGTAATGCTAAATTCTTAGTCCCATTTTGTTCCTTATCTTGCCTTTGTTGACGTTTATTTTGGCACATGTTTTTTGGCTCTGCGTAGTACGAGCCAGAAGCAGGCTTACAGTATGAATAATATAAATGCATAGAAAGCTGTATTATTAGCGTTTACCTGCAGGGGCAATGCAGATCTTCATCTTGTGTTTGTTAGCAAGGATGCAGCCATAGAAAATATGTTTCGTTTGGCCACGATACCAGCCGCCTACTGTGGAGCTGAACGTGAAGATGGGACACAATTTTAACAAATAAGTTCGGCCCTCGCCAGCCAGATGCCACTGCTACAACCAAACATGGAAGAACTCGTAATAGTCACTCTACAGAAGGTTAACCCTGACTGGTCGTTCACGAAAAAAGAGGAACCGAAAAAGGATCAGGAGAAAGGACGGTGGTGAGAAAGAATAAGACAGTGAACATTAGAAGCGAGGATAGGAAAAGGCGACTGCCGATGTCTATCTATCAGGTCAGCCCGCAATAAGTCGAGGACAAAATGGTTTTTCCTCAGCTGAGGGACCCTATATGTACAAACACTAGGCATCGGTTCAACCCGAAAGATCTTCTTTCTCAGGACAAAGCTAAACGTCACCCAAGCTAGACATGAGCGGCCCGAGCCGACGTGCGCCTAAGAAGCTGGGGCGTCGCGACTATCCCTTCCTTGATATGGTCGCGGGTGTAAATACAGAAGTATTGAGCCTATTAAAGCACGGAATGCGTTTGTAGTTTCATTTCGATGATGATTAGGACTCATCATCGAAATAATCTGCACTGTAACCATCAAGTGCCCCATTTCATTCTCTTAATAGTTCCTGAAAAATATTGTGCAATGAATTTTCGAGGTAAAAGGTAGACTTAATATCATTGCAAAGCATACACAAGAAAACGGCTCAGTCCTAAGATTGAGCTTCAGTTTCTAGGTAGAAAAATGACTAAGGACCAGAAACGCCCAGAAAGATCTATATACGACCACCCTGAAGATGAAGCCAAAAAAAAAAAAGGTTTTTGAAGCCAAGCTTTAAACGATGCGATTATTTCCAGAGTTGCAGTCGCTTCCACCACTGTTGAAAGAGTGCGTAGTTTAGTCTGAATAGGTTTGGTTTGGTTTATGGGGTTTTAACGTCCCAAAGCGACTAAGGCTATGAGAGACGACATCGTTGCGGCCATGCATTTACGCGTCTTTTTCGCCCAGGTTCTGACTCTGTCACTGCTGGGTGCTACATCAGAGGATCCTGACCTACCGTGGAATGCCGCAAGGCATGAATCTACTTCTGTGTCATTCAACAAGGCGGACAGCAGTGCTCTGGAGCGACCGCATCATGGCTTTGAAGCTCATCCGTGTATGTATCCAGGCTTGACTCCGACGCAACAGCTCATCTGGCAACAACCAATGGGCGGTACTTCTGTGGAACGGCTACTTAAGCGGCCACTCAGTGCGAGGCTCCCGGGGCACGACATCGTTGCGGCCATGCGTTTACGCGTCTTTTTCGCCCAGGTTCTGACTCTGTCACTGCTGGGTGCTACATCAGAGGATCCTGACCTACCGTGGAATGCCGCAAGGCATGAATCTACTTCTGTGTCATTCAACAAGGCGGACAGCAGTGCTCTGGAGCGACCGCATCATGGCTTTGAAGCTCATCCGTGTATGCATCCAGGCTTGACTCCGACGCAACAGCTCATCTGGCAACAACCAATGGGCGGTACTTCTGTGGAACGGCTACTTAAGCGGCCACTCAGTGCGAGGCTCCCGGGGCACGACATCGTTGCGGCCATGCGTTTACGCGTCTTTTTCGCCCAGGTTAGTTATTTGTACCCTGCCTCTTGTTACCGGAGTTCTAATCCCTGTGTTATTGCGGTGTCGTGCCCCAGCGACCTGTTTCGTCTCGTGCGTGTGTGCCATGCCTTTATAGATTGTGTATTGTTCGGTTTGAGTCAGTTTTTACTGATGCTCTCCGGGGACGTTGAAAGCAATCCTGGCCCTGATTCCGCAAACAGTACATCGAGTACACTGAGTGTAACCACCGATACTGCCACTATCGCTGGGATCTTTGCGGTTGTTAAGCGTTTAGAACTGGGCCAAACTAATTTCCTTCAAGAACTGCAGGCAATAAGAGAGAACCAAAATGCCATGAATACATCTCTGGATGGTCTTCTGGGTAAAGTTTCAGCTCTCGAAAATGATATGGAAGTCATAAAACGTAATGAGGCTGCTTGTGTATCTGCTCAACCACAAGCCGTTGATGATCTAGCGCGGAACTTGGCCGAGCTTAAGACATCGCTTGATGATGCGAACAACAGATCAAGAAGAAATAACCTGGTTCTTCTGGGTTTGGCTGACTCGGCTACAGAGACATGGAGTGAATCTGAAGAGAAGGCTCGTGCCTTCTGTCTAAACCAGTTGGGTGAGCCCGTTCATTCAGAAAGTATTGAACGTGCACATCGTATTGGCCAGTTCCAAGACGATAAAAACCGCCCGATAGTCATTCGGTTCTGCAACTTTAAAGACAAGGAACGCATTTTGTCTTGCGGAAATAAATTGAAAGACACAGACTCCGCGATCCGCGAAGATTTCACCCGGGCGGTGCGGGTGGCTCGAGCTAAGCTTGTAAGCTATGCTCGTGCCAAGAAAGTTACTTTCAAACTTCGTTATGACAAAATGCTTATCAACAAAAAGTGGTTCGTTTATAACCCACTTCAAGACCAGGTTATAGAGCATAAACCTTAGCAAAAGGCTAGGCAGCTGCGCAATGGGTTCCAGCCGCTCATTCACTGCAGTCTTGCCAGGATTCAGTCCATATCTGATCTTACTATACTGGTGGTGAACTGCCGTAGCATAAAGAATAAAACTGATGATTTTGCCACGCTTATTTCCTCAGTCCAACCGCATGTAGTCATGGGTACTGAATCCTGGCTGGACGATTCGATTCACAGCTCCGAGGTCTTTCCAGCAGATTTTGAAGCTTACCGTTGCGATAGACACTCACGTGGAGGTGGCGTTTTCCTGCTCATTCACTCGACTCTTCGCTGTTCTGCTCTGCCGGAACTTAATGGCTGCGAAGAATCTGTTTGGCGGAATCTACATTTAGAGAACGGGCAGCTGCTTACGCTTGGCTGTTTCTATCGTTCTCCTATGCGGGCTAATCCAGATGTATTTGTATCCCTTTCTGAATTCATAAGTAAGATACACAACGATTGCATCATTGGAGGTGATTTCAACATGCCTGAAGTTACATGGGGTAACAATAAACCAGTCCTTACGAACCTGTCAAAGCTGTACGTTGATTTCCGCGACCTCATTATTGCAAACGACCTGTATCAGTTTGTTAAGGAGCCAACCAGGTCATGCCATGGTTCCTCGTCTGTTCTAGATTTGCTTTTTTCTAACCGAGATTCACTTGTGCGCGATAGTTATATTATCCCAGGTATCAGTGACCACGACTGTGTCGTTGCACACGTGCCAATGACCCAGCCTTCAGTGCCACACAGGCACCCCAGGAAAATTTTCTTCTATGATAGAGGTGATTACTCATCACTATCTAGCGAGCTTGCCAACTATTTACAAGACTTCATATTCATGAGCCAGCGTTTCGATGCTACTGCGCTGTGGGACATATTTAAGCAGAAGCTTGATGTGCTCATCGACAAATATGTTCCTTTCAAAAACATATCAGCTAAGCGGCGCAAGGACAAGCCGTGGGTAACTCGGGAAACTAAACTATTGATTAAGAAAAAGCGTCGTCTCCTAAACACGTACAAAAAATACCGGGACGAAAAAGTTCTTGAAAAGGTACGTGCTCTTGGAAGATACATAAAAGTTGTAAATAAAGCTGCGAAAAAAAGATACATGAATGAGTTAGGTGCTAAAATTCAGAGTAATCCAAAAGAACTGTGGAAATTTCTTAAAGTTAATGGCCGTGAATCAGTTGGTATTCCGGCACTGAATAACGGCGCTGAACCTATAACTGATGATTTTGATAAGGCATGCTGTTTCAATGATTATTTTAAGTCTGTTTTCGCAGCAAACTCGCATCATGAAATGCCAGTCATGGATGCCCATGTGCAAGAGACAATGCCTGAGCTAACAGTTACATACAACGGTGTGTTAAACCTGCTGAATAACATAAAGGTGTCTTCGGCAAGCGGGCCCGAAGATGTTCCCGGTCATGTCTTGAAGGTCTGTGCTGAAAGCATTGCTCATTACTTAGTTATTCTATACTCGAAATCGTTAGATACAGGAATAATACCCCAGCAGTGGAAAAACGCTAACGTGGTGCCCATTCATAAGGGTGGTCCTAAAAACATAGTTGCTAACTACAGGCCGATTTCGCTTACAAGTATTAGTTGCAAAACGCTTGAACACATAATATATAGCGCATTGATGAAGCATTTGGAACAAAATGAATTTTTCACTCAAGCTCAGCATGGTTTCAGATCAGGTTACTCGTGTTCGACGCAGCTCTTAGAATTTAGCCATGATATTTTTTCATCATTTGACAAGGGTCTACAAACGGACTGCATTTTTTTAGATTTCAAGAAAGCGTTTGATTTGGTACCTCATGATTTACTACTGTATAAATTATCTTTGATCAAGATTCCAACTTCCCTTCTAAACTGGCTTCAATGTTACCTGCAGGGACGCAAACAACGTGTATTGATTAATGGGTCCCAGTCTGATTATGTTCCTGTATCTTCGGGGGTACCGCAGGGGTCTGTTTTAGGACCTCTGCTGTTTCTAGTTTATATTAATGACATTTCTAAATATATGACCTGTAAAATACGTTTATATGCTGACGATTGTGTTGTCTACCATGTTATTAACAGTTCTTCAGATTCTTGTCATTTGCAGTGCAACTTGGACCGCATACAACAATGGTGTTTGAAGTGGCAGATGTTTCTGAACCCAATAAAATGTCAGTTCATTTCTTTCACGCGCAAGCATCACCCTTTCTTGGCTGAATACAAACTAGATTCTACCCGACTTTCCAGAGTTACTAACTATAAATACCTCGGCGTTTATTTTTCGTCTAATCTCACCTGGAATGAGCACGTCGAGCACGTTTCTGCTAAAGCTTATGGCATGCTAAATTTTCTAAGAAGAAATTTTAAAATGGCACCACTAAAAGTTAAAGAGCTTCTTTATTTTACCTATATTCGGCCAATATTGGAGTATGCTTGTGTTGTTTGGCACCCCCCTACTTTAAATTTAACAGACATGCTTGAGCGTGTTCAGAACTTTGCGGCTCGGTTTGTTTCAAGTAATTATGATTTTAACAGCAGTGTTACTAACATTAAACTAACGCTGGGATGGGAGCTGTTACGGAAACGCCGTACCAACTCCCGGTTAGAAATGCTGTATAAAATCTTTCACCGAAAAATAAAAATAGATAAAGAAAATTATTTACTTCCACCGCATTTCAGGTCAAACAGACTTGACCATGGGTGGAAGATTAGAGAAATTAAATGCAAAACTAACACTTATCAAAACGCATTTTTCCCATCTACCATTCATGACTGGAATCGCCTGCCCCATGAAATTGTTGAGTGCCGTTCAGAGTCTATGTTCCGCGCGTTGCTGTCGGATGT
Source organism: Amblyomma mixtum (assembly GCF_055824585.1). Classification (NCBI taxonomy): domain Eukaryota; kingdom Metazoa; phylum Arthropoda; class Arachnida; order Ixodida; family Ixodidae; genus Amblyomma; species Amblyomma mixtum. The sequence goes on from NC_143018.1 coordinate 152,083,910, forward strand.
ATGAGTGCGCAGTTGGCTTTCTTTTTTTTTTCGTCATGTCTTTTTGTTGTTTCATATTTCATTCATTTTGTACTTGCTGTGTCATGCCTTGTTGTATTGCTTTTTTTTTCTTCCTCTTTTTTTTTCCGGCCTAATCTTCTGTTATGTATCCTCATCCCCCCTGCAATAATGCCTTCGGGCGCTGCAGGTATTTCCAATAAATAAATAAATTAATAAGTAGTGGAGGGCTCCGGAAATTTCGACCACCTGGGGTTCTTTAACGTGCACTGACATCGCACAGTACACGGGCCTCTAGAATTTCTCCAAAGAAATTCTAGCCGCCGCGGCCGGGATCGAACCCGCGTTTTTTGGGTCAGCAGCCGAGCACCATAACCGCTGAGCCACCGCGGCGACGTTTAGTCTGAATAGAACAAACCACGAACCTGTGCTAATCATACTATTTCTGACAAAAAATAAGCGTTCAGTCTGACACAAAAGTATTTCTGACACAAAAAATAAGCGTTCAGCGCGCGGTAGTGGTTGTTGTGTTTCAATTTTTTATTTTCTAACGCCTTTAAAAAGCTGCCCTTTCGTGAATAAAAATGCAGTTGATAGTCTGCGCTTGTGTTGTCTCCCCTCGTTCGCTTTGGTCCTCGTTTTTTTTTGCGCTGCTAAGTATGAATCCACACCAACTAGCCCAACTTTCTCTACTTATTAGCGTTCAGTAACTTTACCAAGTTTTAAAATTCCAATCAGTCTATCTGTCATAATAGTTGTAATTGAACTTTAATGAGCGCTGTTATGTTGCTCTAGTGAACAGTTTAAAGACTGGTGCCAGAAATTCTCGCTTGAATATGTGTGGTTCCGGGTAAACGACACGACCTATAAGCGAGATGATGCGTCACATGCCATACTGTTACAAAGGTAAAATTTTTATGAAGTGCTTCCAATACTGCAAGCGGAGGGGTTGCGCACAATCCTACGTAACGCAAGCAGCCTTGAAAACAAATGCGATGAAGAGAAATCCTTTTGTAACTCTCATAACCTGGCAGCAGCCGAAGCGTAGCTTATTACGCATATTACATATTGCGCAATAATCCTACCACACCAAATTATTTATAAAACTACCTCTAATGGAATACGACGTAGTGCAGCAATATAACGAGCCAGCTGATAGAATGGGCACTTTACACAATTTTTACAGATGGGGTTTTTCAGTTAGGAGAGCTCTTTTTCGGAATAGCATTGTGAGCGGTGTAGCACATTTGAATAAAACTAATATCTGCTTCCTAGCAGGCTGGTTAACTAACACTGAACCCGTAACTTTGTTACCATTAATGTTATGCCCCTTAAGTGTTGAGAGGATTGTAGCCCACCGCAGTTATTGTCTATGTCAATTGACTGACCGGCCGATCCACGTCCTTGAGGGGCGCGGGGCTTAAGGGGATAAAAAGCACGCCTCCTCCCGTGCAGCCCAGAACGCTCTGAGGAGATCCTGTCTTCCCGTCATCACTCTCGCGGCAGCACCCTCTGAGAAAACCGAGCTTTTAGAGCGTATTCCGCAATCAACTCTTGCCCGTCCTCATCCCTTACGCCATCGCGTCCGATCGATTCTCCAACTACAGACCGTCCACGGAACTACAAAGCTGTAAGAACTGTTACCTGAAGAATATTTTAGCCCTTGTTTAAACATTGATTGTCCTAAGTATTTTGCCCATTGTATTTCATTTGCTCTTTCTTGCCGTTACCTATATTATTCGCCTAATCACTATTTTCGAACAGTCGGGATCCTTAGTTTTTCAGAGTAGACTTGTTGCGGATTTCTTACAGCTTTTGGAGTTCTGGTTGTGAACAGTTTTCTTTAAACTGCTCGCTATCAATATCCAGTTGTTCACTACGAAAGCGACTGTCGTGAGCCTATTCCTCAATCCAGCATCGACACACGTGTTTCACGGTTTGACTGGCTCAACTTTTCACCGTGTTCGCAAACCTCGTTAGAGGGACGACGGGCAGGCGTAAAGGGGATCCGCCCCTCTGTTCACTGTAAAGGTGGAGTTCAAAATATCAAAACAACGCAAGCCACAAGTTTGTAAGCAACCGTGTAGGCGCTATATCACCCTCCCAGGTGTCACATCGATTGGACGAGACGTTTTGCTCAAGAAAATGAACGTACTGTTCAGTCGAGGCGTAGCGTTTACTATCTAAACTGGCAAAGTAAAAATTGTGAATAGAATGCTGAGAATGGAAACAGTCGGCCGTGCACCATTTAACTTCGGCATTGTCCTTTTTAGAGACGAAGGGCACAATGTCGCAGATCGAGTCGATGTGCGTTTGTCGATGAAAGGGGAAGTTTTGAGGATATGGTCACGTAATAGGAGTCGGAGGACAGATAGCCTTTTCAACAGATTCGACGGTGTGTTCACATATGCTATTTCTGGCACAGAATTAAAACGAATTCTACGCAACACAGCGGAAACTGTGGAACATACGAAGAAAGACGCCGAGGGCGAAAGAAGCCGCGGACACTTTCCAAAGACGGAGGGAAGCCAGCGAGTTGCCGCGACCATGGAACCCTAAAGGTCACTACCTGCACGTCCAGATCTCGCGGAAACATTTCCACGAGCCTTTAGGTAGGGCTGACCGATTATGAGCAGCAAGAGTGGACCAGAATAACTCTTTTGTTCGGTAAATCTGAAGAATTTTGCCGGCAAAGTTACAGGGAATTTTTATTAGGAAGTTTCTGATGTGAAGGGAGATTGCGATGTGGAAAAATGCGTGAGAACTATACCAGGTGTCTCAAAAACCCGCCTATAAATTTGAAGCATACGATTTTTAGGTACAGAAAAACTTTTGGTGGCATAATAATGCCAGGTTAGTTAGTACCGCATTATTTCGACCGCGCCATCAACTTTCCTGAAGCCCAGGAAAAAGGACGCATAAATGAGCCGCGTAAAGGATCTCGAAGAAAATTGCTACCCGCGTAAATTCCTCCGTTCACAAGAGCGAAGCGCGGCAGCCGGTTAAGACGGAGCCCTAGGAGCACAGAAAAAGAGTTGCGGAGCAAATTCTTATAACGATGGTCTCAGTGAAACAATATCAGCTCACTATGACGGCCAAATAGACCATGTGTCTCCTAGCAAGTTCAAAAACCACCTGGTACGGGTCAAGGGCCCACTAGATAAAAAGCTGCCCTCGCTTCACCTAAAACAATTTTTGCAAAGAATGAAACGCAACATATGCAGGCAGGACAGGGGATTTCATATATAGGTTCAAAGAACAGTGTGACGTCAAGAACTGAAAAGTGGCCTCCGAAGCCCTAGCAGAACAACATCACAACGCGGGCCACTTTACTGACGGATTCCGCGCGTATACTTAACAAAAAAAAAATGCTTATCTACGCGCCTACTGAAGGTGTCCGTTTACTTTGAAATGACAAGTGAAACGATAGACAAGACGAAGGAATGTACCCGAAATATACACACGCTCGGTACGCCCCGTTTTTCCTTCACAAGCAGCGACACGTCAGTTTCACTTTCATTGTGAACAAAGCACCCGCAGCTGTGCCGAAAAGTAAGATGTATTTTTGAATCACGTAAATTTTATGCACTTTTAGGCCTGTGGCATTCATTATAGAGGCCATATTTATTTGAGGGGCCTGTATAAAAAAAAAATTACCGACGATTACGTTACTTCCTAATGCGAAATTTGAGCGCAGCAAATAAGCTGTTTCACCTTTTCGATAGTGAGTCAACCCCAGCTGCGGAGTTGGTTTCAGGGACAACGCCGCCGATGCCGACACAAACAATATGATACCCTCGCTTCCGCAGTGCTAAGAACCAGGTCTAGCCGTGGGAAGGTGGTCACGTATTCGTCGACGTGCCGGGGCCTACGTGAAATAACCGGCGCGTCGGCAACTGAAGAGCACCCTATCCGCCACACAAGAACAGGGGGGGGGGGGGGGGGAACCCTTTCCTCCTCTTTCTGCATGGCGGCGACGGTGTTCTATGCAGTCACGTTATCTTGACTCTCTAGCGGCGTCAGCGGCATCCAGCGGGATCAGTCGGTCGCTGCTAGCGCTGAGGGGATGAAAGGGGGCGGAGCTGGTTACGAGGCCGACGCCGACGACGACGCGAAACCCAGGAACGGACGCCAAAGAGCTGCGCTCTAAAAAAGCCATGGCAGCTGGCATTTACATGACGCGAGACGAAAGAAATCAAACGGCTCAGGAGGTAAAACCATGTCACTAAAAATGAGCTCAGCTAGGGGGGCAGCCATGACTGTCGTCAGAGTACGTATGCTGAAACGTTCTGGTGCCAGTGATTGTCCGACTTGTCCGCACACTGCGCACACGTTCCAAACTTTAGTCATCGACGCTCGCGGAATATGATATCTTGAGTCCGTATCTTGGTCAGACAGTGCCCCATGATAGATGGCAGAGCGAATCAGCCAACTTGGCAAGAACTGGCCGAATGCGCACAACGCACAGGCCAGGCCGACCGTCGTCTGCTGGCTGTTCAAGCTACGCGCATACCAGATTTCTTCCAACGCGTATCGCACTGTGCGACGTTCACTTTGAGACGACACCAGTGACGTTACCAATAACGCTGGCTCGAGTCGTCCCCGTTAACGACTTGAATTGAGCATCGCGCAATCTGATCGATTAGCGTGATGCGGGTCCTCTCGGGGCCAGCTCAACAATCGGAGGGCCATAAAGGGTACGCCTCGGGGCCATCTGGAGGCGCGCTGCGGCTCTAAAAATATGATAAATATACTTTTTATAGACTATTGACTTCCTATAGATATTTCTATGTATCCGTCCATAGACTACAGACAGAAGTCTTTAAGAGTGTATGGCCATAAGTCTAGATTGCCCATAGCATTGGTATTGCCTATAGACTTTACTTATTTAGTCATCAAATGCCCATTGGACAGGGGTCCTACACGAGCGGTAGGCGGATTCACGAAATAAAATTTTCATTGGCTCTCACGAAATTTGTCGCACTGGAGTAGTGAAGCGCTTCTTCAGGCAGATCATTCCAGTCTTTCGCTGTTTGTGGAAAAAACGTGTTAAGATGCGATGATGTGGGCGCGTGCGGCGGGTATACAGACATGGAATGACTGGTCTGGGATGAATGGCCGTGAGCGGGAGATATGACTCGGTTATCAATTGGAAAATAATAGACGCTGTGATCTACAATGAGCCTGGCTATTTTACGTCGAGTTTCAAAAGTTCAAAGGTTTGCATTAGATTTCAGAGGTGCGACACTAGTATAGGAAGAATAGCCATTAAAAATAAATGGACCTGTGTGGTTTTGGACACATTCGATGGTGTTAGAAAGAGGCTGTGTTAAAATTAGTCCTAGATATTTATAAAATGTTACATAAGATAACACTGTGCTACCAAAAGGTACGTCGGCACTACGTGAAAATGGCGGCAGTGGAAAGTTATGACGTTGTGCTGACATTTAAAGACATTAATCATGTTTTACACCATTTTTCTTCTGTTTGTAAGTCGCGTTGAAGACTGAGGGTGTCTGAACAATCATTAATCAGTCGGTGTACAGCACAGTCATCAGCAAACAAACGGATGTTAGAAGATATATCGTTAGGGAGGGCATTTATATAGATTAACAGTACTGGGCACAGAAGGGAACCCTGAGGCACACCAGAAATCACAGGAGACGGGGAGACGAATGGTTATTTGCGAAAATAAACCGATGACGGCCGATAAAAACTACGCAACGAGTTATTGACAAGGGGATGAAGATTCAGGCATGAAAGTTTCAAGAAAAGTCGATTATGGGAAACCTAATCAAAAATTTCTATCGAAGTCTAAAAAGAGTGAATCTACAGTTATGCTAAAGTCTAGGTGGAAGTTGATGTCGTTCTGTAAAAGTGTTTTAAGAATTGGAAAAACAGCGCAATCAAAGACGAGACACAAGAGAAGGACAAAACACCAGCGCTGACCGAGCTTTCTGATATGGCAAGCCTCCGAAATGAGCCTTGTGGTCTCATCTTTATAACGGGCGATGATAGTAGTCCGATTGAGGTGCGCTTCGCAATCTTCACACTCAGCACAGTGCACAGCAAGGTGGTTTCTGCGAGACTTGTTCTCTATATCTTTTGCATGTTCACGCAGTTTGATTGCGCTGTTTTTCCAATTCTTAAAACATGTACCAACCAGCCCGTATTTGCCCTCTTCTGTAAAAGTGCAAGCTGTGTGTCGCAAGATAAAGATTGGGTTCGTCTACGGACTATACACCGACTAAAAAAATTCTTGTAAAGGTGACGCCTAGACGAGGCGATGCGCAGACCACGGATACCAGGCTTCCGATATAGGAACAAGCGAAATGTGGAGTCCCGAATTCGCCACGGAAGCTATATGTGCTGTTATCGGGTATGAAAACGTGGCTTGCCAAGCAGACCGACAGGCGAAGCAAAGTATCGACGCCGCGCGCAGATAATGGCGCAGCGCAAGAGACGAAGGTCGTCTTGCCCCGTGCGTTGTGCCCATATGGGAATGCTCGCCGAGTTAGCCGGTTCGATCAGTCCTTGGGCGCGGGTCAAGCGAACCATGGACGCTCCCTTCGTACCGCCCATAGAGTAGCCAAAATCTTGGAGGACGTGTGCTTGGCGATTTTGAGCTTCAGCTGGTCTCAGCTTGGTGGCGCTAACACGGAGGGTTTTTTTTTTTTTTTTTCCCCTCCAGCTCGCTTTGTTTGCACCTGAAATGCCGTCAGTCAACAAGGATCTCTTCGGCTGTTCCGAAACGGCTCAGAGCTTGATGACAAAGTATACTACACAAAGTCTCATCCAGTTTGAGGCCCTTGAACGTGACAAAACCTAAGATAGCAGCAGTCCATAAAGAAATGCAATAAATATTGTGGTGAGAGGACTTGTAATCAGCGGCGGCTCGCACAAATCAGCTGTACTAGCCGGAGCCCTATGCTACCGCCGCTGCCAACCACGCATCGCTTCGAACTCGCCGTCTTCAACTTGCATTTGCGGCGCAAATAGAGCATCGTAACCTCGATCAGAGCTTAACCCGTGTCGAATATCGTAGCCAGACGTGCTGACGACCCGGCAAAGCAGAACCATGAGCCAACCTGGCAAAACATGCTTTCGCACGTCTACTCGGTTCAGCGACATTAAACCCCTGCGCTTTTTTTAGACTTAGTTCTATTAATGATTGTATTGGTGTTGAGTTAGCTACCCCACGGCATCAAAAAAAAAAAAGTGAACGCGACACATAAACGATGCACTATACGTAAGGAATAGAGCGCGACATAATGTGTCCGGCAACCAAACCCAGCGCACTTAATTTCAGTTGCTGAAGATCCGCAATGAGCACACGGTTGCTGATAAAGACGTGGACTGGTTTCACACACACCAGTACGCAGAATATAGCCTCAGTAGCTAAGAAACGCTTGTGCTGCGAATTTCCAAGTAAAAAATACCGGTCACGACACGAGCTCGTCAATCGATATCTACACGACAGGTGCTAAAGCTTTGCATAAGGATCGAACTACGAGACGACTCTACAGTCGTGCAAAACAGCGGCGAAAACGCCTCCTTTCCGCGGTGCTTGGAATTATTCGTGGCGGCGGAAGCGTTATGAGACAAAAACAAAGAATAAAACGGTTTTTAACCCGAGAAATTCCAGATTGCTCTTCGTGGGAAAGGGCATTCCGGTTGATTTCTAATCACTTGCCTCATATTGTGCACTTCAAATGTTATGAACACAGGTAGAAAAAGCAGCAAGCGTATCACTCATGAAAACCTGTAGTTCGGAGGAATTACCGGGCTCTAACGTAACTGAGAAACCTTGGCTGCTTGTTTCGAAATACGTGCTCGCCTTTTATGGAGGTGGTTTAAATACCTACAATAAGTTTCAGAGGTAAAACGCGTCGTTCCAGCCATATTTTACCACAAAGAAATTTGGAACTTGTTTCTTACGAATACAAAAAGGCTTACACTCGTGCACGGTTACGCGAGATAGCTATGCCGGAATCAAGCGCAAGGAAAACCCTTTTAGCCAGCGGTAGGCAGATGTAGTTGCATCGGGGTAGGGTTAGGACGGCCGCCCAACCTTATCTACGGAAAAAAGAAAGGACATATCGCACTCACAAGGCACAAGCGGTGCTGCAAAGCTTGTTCCAGACGAAAAAAATCCTTATTATACTGTTCCAGCAGATGATGGCCGCACCAAGAACAGGAAAGTCCACTCAGGTCAGGAGCGGTGGTAGACACACTTACACCAGTACTAAACGCGAAATGTGGAGCACATTGCATTTGACGCAGTCAGCTCCACTGAGCGAGCACTCAAGTGCATCGACGTTCGCGTCTAACCCAGCTGTTGTCTGGCCGTCGCTCGGTGTATTGGTTTCGTAGCTCAGCACTGAAGCGCCGCCACCGGCAGAGCACGTCTTCTGGGGCAGTGCGCAGAACTACTACGCATGTCGCAGCCACCCCGATCACGCTGACATCGCATTTTAAAGAGAATGACGGCCTTTATCGTTGGCGATAACCGGCGTCGCCTCTCTGATTGGACTTGCCCATTCATTCCTTCGAACTCAAGCCAGGCTCAAAAACATGAGCGGCAGATTTCGTTACGAAAGCGCGCGCAAAGAACAAGCTAACGAACATTTTTGCTAGCAGCAGTGAAAAGCGTTTGGCCACCGTCAATGCCTTGGCAGGCAGACACCCCGAAGGGCGAGCTGATCAAAACGACTCAGTTCTGAACGCTGCATCTAGAGCGAGTGAAAGCGCATATTGTGCCAACGACTGCTAAGAACCACATCGATTCGACGCTAACCTTCACACAGATGATTGGACACCGGGTGACGCTCGCTAATTTCTAAGGGCTTATCTCCGATTTCGGCGTTTCACTCTTTCCCTACATTAAACAGTTTTAGTATCACGTACTATCGGGGACAAATGTGGTATACTCCACGCGACCGGAGCCGGAGCAGCGATGGATGGATGGATGGATGGATGGATGGATGCATGCATGCATGCATGCATGCATGCATGCATGTATGTATGTATGTATGTATGTATGTATGTATGTATGTATGTATGTATGTATGTATGTATGTATGTATGTATGTATGTATGTATGTATGCATGTATGTATGTATGTATGTATGTATGTATGTATGTATGTATGTATGTATGTATGTATGTATGTATGTATGTATGTATGTATGTATGTATGTATGTATGTATGTATGTATGTATGGATGTATGTATGGATGTATGGATGTATGTATGGATGTATGTATGGATGTATGTATGGATGGATGGATGGATGGATGGATGTATGTATGTATGTATGTATGTATGTATGTATGTATGTATGTATGTATGGATGTATGTATGGATGTATGTATGGATGTATGTATGGATGTATGGATGTATGTATGTATGTATGTATGTATGTATGTATGTATGTATGTATGTATGTATGTATGTATGTATGTATGTATGTATGTATGGATGGATGGATGGATGGATGGATGGATGGATGGATGTATGTATGTATGTATGTATGTATGTATGTATGTATGTATGTATGGATGGATGGATGGATGGATGGATGGATGGATGGATGGATGGATGGATGGATGGATGGATGGATGGATGGATGGATGGATGGATGGATGGCTGGATGGCTGGATGGATGGATGGATGGATGGATTGGATTGGATGGATGGATGGATGGATGGATGGATGGATGGATGGATGGATGGATGGATGGATGAATGGATAGATGGATGGATGGAGGGATGGATGGATTGGATGGATAGATGGATGAATGGATGTGTGGGTGGATGGATGGATGGGTGGATGGATGGATGGATGGATGGATGGATGGATTGGATTGGATGGATGGATGGATGGATGGATGGATGGATGGATGGATGGATGGATGGATGGATGGATGGATGGATGGATGGATGGATAGGTGGATGGATGGATGGATAGGAGCGCCCCCTTTGAAACGGGGTGGTGGCAATTGCTACCATGCTCAGCTTTTCTTTCTTTATTATTTTTATTTGTTTACTGTGTTGGCAATTCTCATTAAGATTCGCCATCACCTTTACCTAGGGTTTTGTACAATTCTAACCTTATGCCACATCTCTGCTTTTCAGCCACCAATCCTCCAATCGCTTTTTGCTGACTTCCACTGCAGATTTATTTACATTGTAAAGAGGAAGATGAGCAGCGGCGGCCGCCGCTCCGCTAGCGCGCGGCGCGAGATCGCTGGCTGGATGACCGAAGCTCGGACCGGCATTTTGGCTAGTAGTCGCTAAGTTACTTTCCCCGGAAATCTTTCTACAATTTGGTGGAGCTGTGCTGGGTACAGCCTTTGGCCAACGTCCTGGAGCTTCGCAGCAGAACGATCGCTCCAGCCATGTCCACCGACGCAAGCCGGATCTTCCCTTTCGCCTACGCCCGTCGTTTGCCCTGGCGCTCTCCGACAGCGGGACCCAGCCATTTTTACCGGGTCCGATGATCACGACGTGGAGGATTCGCTTGCCTCCTACGAGCGGATAAGCGGCCACAACCGGTGGGATGACGCCATGAAATTGAACAACGTGGTGTTTTACCTCCCGGACGTGGCCAGCCTATGGCACAGTAACCATGAAGCAGACTTTACCACCTGGTCTGCCTTCAAAAGAGCCTTTTCTGACATCTTTGGGCGCCCTGCAGTACGCAAGCTGCGCGCTGAACAGCGCCTGCGAGTGAGAGCCCAGCTGCAGGGAGAATCGTTCACGAGTTATATCGAGGATGTCATCAACCTCTGTTCAAGGGTAGACTCGTCTATGACCGAAGCGGACCGAAAAAGCATGTCCTGAAAGGCATCGAAACGGAAGCATTTCAGATGCTTATCGCCCGGAACCCTACCACCGTTGCCGAAGTATTCAACCTGTGTCAGACCTACGATGAGCTCCGCAAGCAGCGCATTCCGGTGGTACCACCCTCCGTGCAGCCTGACTCCCTTTCCAGCCTCGCTGTGACAACCTCTCACAGCCCGCTACTTCACCAGATAAAAGACTTTGTACGTGAGGAGGTGGCTCGACAGCTGTCACTTCTTCACGGCGTGCAGGGGCCTCCCTCCAACCTGGATCCGACCCTACACACGGTGATTCGCGAGCAAGTGACCGAAGCGCTACCACCTGTTCGTCCGCCGGTTCCCGCTGCAGCGCCGCTCACATACGCTGACGCCGTTCGAAAACCAAGAGCCGAGCCGTTTGTCTCGTATTATCCTCCGACGCCGCCGCCTGCCTTTCCAACCCGACCACCTCCTGCTCGTGTCAACCCTTGGCGCACCCGTGACAACCGTCCTATTTGCTATGCATGCGGTGTCCCTGGCCACGTTGCGCGCTTGTGCCGACGCCGTGTGCCACCACCCGTGGATGATCCCAGGACCTACGTCTACGCGGCACCACAGCCCCCGCCACGTCCGTCGGCTGCCGAACAGCTTGATGCCTCCGATCGCCGCCCGTATTCTCGCCGCCGTTCGCCATCCCCGCGGCGCCGTTCTGTTTCGCCACTGCGTCCTCATTCCCCTATGCGCCAGGAAAACTAGTTGCCGCAGTTCCCGAGGCAAGAACTGTGTATTCGGCGACAAGTTCAAGGCCTCGTTTGTCCCCAGCGAATGTGCTCGACGTTTCTGTGGAGGGCCACACCGCCTTGGCGCTTGTTGATACTGGCGCTGCTGTTTCTGTGATGAATGAGAAACTGTGCCGCAAACTTCGCAAAGTGACGACGCCGTTATCCGGATTTTCGCTTGATACAGCTAAATGCGCAGCGAATCGCGCCTTTAGTCGCCTGCACAGCCAGGGTCATCATTCACGGTTCCTTATACACTGTTGAATTCGTCGTTCTCTCATCGTGCTCGCATGACATTATTTTAGGTTGGGACTTTCTTTCCCAACATGAGGCCCTCATCGACTGCGCTCGTGCCGAGCTCGAACTTCTTCCGTGCAGTGCTCCCTCGCCTTATACGTCATCTTCGTGGGGCAAACTGTCTGTGGCTGACGACATCGAGATTCCTCCGTGTTCATCTGTTCCTGTCCCTGTCTCCTGCCTCACCGCATCTGACGGCGCCGTCGTTTTTACACCGTCCGACGTCTTCATCTCTCGACACGGTCTGCCTCTGCCATTCGCTGTGCTCACTGTTCAAGACGGCTGCAGCCTCATCCCGGTCTCGAACACTTTTTTGAGCCCCTGCATATTTCTCCGTGGCGAATGCTTTGGCCACATTCAGCCCGTCGACTCTTTGCTCGATCCCGAACGATGCGCCGAATCATGTTCTCTTGCTACTAATTCTCTTACTTTGCCCGCATCTCCCGTTGTGGCCACAGACGATGCCTTTGCCGATTCCGTCGGCGCCAGTCTTGCCACACCGCAACGCGCCCGACTACTTCACCTACTGAACCAGTTTCGCTCTTCTTTCGACGTGGCTCAAAATCGACTCGGCCGCACGTCTACCGTGACCCATGAGATCGACACCGGAGCCCACTTGCCGCTTCGTCAACGCCCGTACCGAGTTTTGGCTGCCCAACGCCAGATTATCAACACTCAGGTGGACGACATGCTTTCGCGAGGCGTCATTCAACCATCCAGTAGTCCATGGGCCTCTCCTGTGGTTCTGGTGAAGAAAAAAAATACGATTTTGCGTCGATTATCGGCGGCTTAACAAGATCACCCGCAAAGACGTTTACCCGCTGCCGCGAATCGATGACGCCCTTGACTGCCTCCAAGGCGCGGAGTTCTTTTCTTCTTTAGACCTGCGTTCGGGGTATTGGCAGGTCCCTGTGGCGGAGGCTGACCGTGCCAAGACGGCTCTTGTTACACCAGATGGCCTGTACGAATTTACCGTCATGCCTTTCGGCCTTTGTAGTGCCCCAGCGACTTTCGAGCGAATGATGGACTCCCTTTTACGCGGCCTGAAGTGGACCACGTGCCTGTGCTACTTAGACGACATTGTCGTCTTCGCGCCTGATTTTGAGACGCACCTTCACCGCTTCGAGCACGTGTTGACATGTTTAACTGCCGCGGGGCTCCAACTTAATCTCAAAAAGTGTCGCTTTAGCGCCCGCCAACTGACAATATTAGGTCACGTCGTCTCTAAGGATGGCGTGCTTCCTGACCCAGCCAAACTTCGTGCCGTCGCTGAGTTCCCCAAGCCGTCGACTCAGAAGGAACTTCGCAGCTTTCTCGGCCTGTGTTCTTATTTCCGACGGTTAGTCCGAAATTTCGCCTCTATCATCGCACCACTTACGAACCTTCTTCGGGGCGCCAACAACCTGTCCGATTGGTCACCTGACTGCGACGACGCCTTCATCACTGTAACGAGTTGGTGGACCGAGCAATGCCGAGAGGCGGACCGGCTCGGCGGTCGCCGTCAACGGCTAGGCTCGAAGAAACGGACGATGATGCACGCGCTCCACTGCGCAACGAACAACTGCTCCTAGAGCTGTGTCCTTTTTATTGCCTTGCTGCCTCGCAAGTTCTAAACCGTCGGCACCGGGTGGCGCCACAACACAAACATGAAAACGAAACTGTAACAGTCCTCCCCCATTAGTTTGTTCAAGAAGAGAAGAACATTATGGAGAGTAGCGCTGCACTGGCTTGCGGCTTCTCGTGCTTCTTCGCAACTGAGGCGTGCTGCACGCTGACTTGGGAGAGTTCTTAGCAGTCTCTTCTGTACCACCAGTCACGTTCACAGTTGTCTCTTCTGTGCCACTAGTACCACTCACGGTGAGGTCAGAGTCCACAGAAACAGCCAAGCTGGTGTCACACTCTGTTGATGGGTGGCTGGAAACGCCCTGTGTTCCAGTAGGTTCAGGCCTCCATAGTTCAGTGGTAGGCTCAACGATTTCTTCGACTTGAGGACGTAGGTGGTCGCCGTGCCTATGCCAGAGAGTACCGTCACTGAGACAGACTGTAGCTGCTGACTGACCTGTAGTGCTCGTGACACGTGCGGGTACCCACGGTGGTCCTCGACGAAAGTTCTTTGCGAGTACGTTGTCTCCCACATTCGGCAATGGAGAAGAACGACACCCTTTATCGGCCTGTAGTTTCTGCTTCAACTGTCTCAGCAGCACTGAAGTGTGTAGATTTGGGCGAAGAACATCCAAAGGTGTCTTGAACATCCTTCCCATGAGCATTTCACACGGTGCTCTGCCTGTGACTTCATGTGGCGTGGTTCTGTAATGAAATAAGAACCGCGAAATCTGGGTTTGGAAAGATCCAGATCCACTCTTCTTGATCTTGTTCTTGACAGTCTGTACGACGCGCTCTGCTGCACCATTCGAAGCTGGATGGTAGGGAGGCACAAGCATGCGACGTATTCCATTACGTGCCAAGAATTCCAAGTACTGTTCACTTGCAAAGGCAGGCCCATTGTCGGAAACTATGAGATCCGGCAGTCCATGCTGCGCAAATGTTGTTCGCAAAGCATTGATAACAGCATCCGCTGATGTTGACGTCACTGGAAAAACTTCAACCCACTTTGAATAGGCGTCAACAATGACCAGGAATGTATGACCCATAAATGGGCCCCCAAAGTCAACGTGAAGTCTTGACCAGGGCCTCTGTGGAAACGGCCATGGCGTGTGCTGAATGCGTTGCGGTGCACGTAGGTAAGCTTGGCAGGTTTCACAGCTCTTTACACTCTTAGTGATGTCTCCATCAATTCCCGGCCACCAGACGTGGCTTCTGGCAATTGTCTTGCTTTTCTCAATGCCAGGATGCCCTGCATGAAGTATCATTAGGATTTTGGCTTGCAAAGATTTTGGGATAACAACTCGGGAACCCCACAGCAAGCAACCTTCGTGGAGGCTGAGTTCGCTGCTCCTTGCTGTGAATGGATTTCCTTCTGGTCCTGCTGGAAGTTTTTCCCCTCGCAGGACAGCAAGAGCTACGTGGCTCAGGAATGGATCTTTTTTTGTAGCTTGTGCCACAATGGCAGGTGACAACAGTCCTGGGTATGCTTGTTCAAGCATGAACATTTCAGCAGGTGCAGGTAGATCCACGTTGTTTGCAGGCAACGGCAACCTACTGAGAGCATCCGCATGACCCAAGTCCAGACCAGGCTTGTACACAAGCTTGTACTTGTATGCAGAAAGTTTCAATGCCCATCTGACTAGTCGTGGTGATGCTTGCACTGGAATGGGTTTGTCATCATTCAGTAATCCTAGTAGAGGCTTGTGATCCGTATAAGCAGTGAAATGATTGCCCCACAAGTACTGGTGGAACTTTTCCACACCAAATACAAAGGCTAATGCCTCTTTGTCGAGTTGGCTGTAGTTTTGCTCTGCACGAGACAAACATCTGGAGGCAAAAGCAATGGGCAGTTCTCGACCATCAGATTCTCTGTGTGCCAAAACTGCGCCGATCCCATACGGTGAGGCATCGCAGCTGAGACACAGTGGCTTCCCTGGGTCGAAATGTACTAGGACTGGGGCGGATGTTATTAACTGCTTCACTACATTGAATGCATTTTCTTGCTCTTTTCCCCACACCCATTTCTTCTCGTTCATGAGAAGTAAATGCAAAGGGCGGAGGCGTCCGGAAAGGTTTGGTAGAAAACGCCTGTAGAAGTTCACAAGTCCCAAAAAACTTTGAAGCTCCTTGACGCCCCGGGGTGCAGGTGCATGAAGGATGGCAGATACCTTGCTCAAACTTGGAGACAGGCCTTGTTTGCTTATGATGTGCCCGAGGTATTCAACTTGTCGGACGAAAAAATGACACTTGTCGAACTTCAACTTAAGTCCAACATCACGAAGTCTAGATAGGACAGCACTGAGGTTGCGAAGATGCTCCGAGTCATTCGAGCCAGTGACAAGGATGTCATCGAAATATACTGCAACATGCGGCAGCCCTCGGAAAAGGTTCTCCATCTCCCTTTGGAACAAGGCTGGTGCTGATGACACGCCAAAAGGAAGACGTGTATACTGGAATAATCCCATGTGTGTGGAGATTGTGACATACTTTCTAGATTCTTTGTCAAGAACTATTTGCTGGTAGGCGTCCCTCAAATCCAGCTTCGTGAACTTCTCACCTCCTGACAGCATGGCCCACAGGTCCTCAATTCTTGGAATTGGATACTTTTCCATCACAGCTACTGGATTAATGGTAATCTTGAAATCTCCGCAAATCCTGACACGTCCATCCTTCTTGGCCACTGGAACAATTGGTGCAGCCCAAGCTGAAGAAGTGACTGGCTCCAGGATGCCTTCCCTCTGTAGGCGCTGAAGCTCTTGTGACACCCCATCCTTTGGTACAGCATCTTGTGGAACATGGATTGTGGCTTCTGGACCCTTGAAAGTTCCCAGGCTCTGTGCAAACACCTCAGGAAACGCTTGAAGAAGGTCCTCAACATCAGAAACAGCATGAACGTCTGCTTCCACGCGAGCAATCTCAATGCCCAGTTCTCGAATCCAGTTCCGGCCCAGAAGTGTAGGTGAACGTTCCCCAGTCAGGAATAAAGGTAGCACTGCTTTTCTGTCACGAAACTGCACTGTGACATCCGCTCTACCTTGAACTTGTGTGAGCTCACCCGAGTAGCTTCGCAGGAGTACATCAGACGGCATGACAGGTACTGACGGTAGAAGCTCCTGTAGACGATTTTTTTCCATGACAGAAACGCTCGCACCGGTGTCCAGCTCCATACAGAGCAGTTTACCGCAAACGCTGACTGTTACGGTGAAGGGTGGTGACGGCGCGACGGTGTCGACTGGCCACATGTCAAACACGTCAGCAGAAACGTCGTTGTCAACAGTGTTGACTGGATGAGTTCCACACGAAGTTTTGCGAGCCGGAGGCGCGGACGCATTTGCATTTGGCTTTGTGAATTTTCCCTTCCGTGACAAAGCGTGCTTTTTCTTCGAGTTGCACACTCGAGCAATGTGTCCCTGCTTCCTGCAGTAATTGCACGAACTACTGATGTGCTTGCACACGGACGCGAGGTGTTCATCCCCACAGCGGTAGCATGTGACACGCCCCTTTGATGCCGCGACTTGATAAGTGGAAAGCGCACTTCGGCTTGAGCTCGCTATCTCGCCGGCATCTTTCTTCGCAGCTTCCATGGCAAGTGCAGTCTGTACAGCATCTTCATACGTAAGGTCTGCTTTCTCGAGCAGCCTCGTCTGCACGGCTGTGTCGTTGATGCCGCACACGATGCGGTCCCTCAACATGTTGCTAAGCTCAGTTCCGAAGTTGCAATGTTCAGAGAGGCTTTTGAGCGACGCCACAAAGTTACTGACTGACTCGCCCTCCACGCGAACACGCGTGTTGAACCTGAAACGCTGCGCGACAGCAGATGGCTTGGGGCAGTAATGGTCACCAAGAACAGAAAGAATTTCTTGCAAGGTTTTGTCTTGCGGTTGGGCTGGCTTCACGAGATCCCGCAAGAGAGCATACGTTTTCTGTCCACAACAACTAAAGAAGACTGACTTCTGTTTTGCTTCTGCGATGTCATTCGCGATGAAAAAAGCTTTAAGGCGATCAACGTAGCAAGGCCACGCATCTCCTCCTCCTCCGTCGAACGCTTCGAGGTTGCCGAACATTGGCATGACGGAAATCTTGCGCGTTGAACTCGTCAGAACAACGAAGAACTCACGTGCGCAGAAGGGGCACAGGAAAGACGAACTTGAATTTTTCTCCTCGTCGCCACTTGTAACGAGTTGGTGGACCGAGCAATGCCGAGAGGCGGACCGGCTCGGCGGTCGCCGTCAACGGCTAGGCTCGAAGAAACGGACGATGATGCACGCGCTCCACTGCGCAACGAACAACTGCTCCTAGAGCTGTGTCCTTTTTATTGCCTTGCTGCCTCGCAAGTTCTAAACCGTCGGCACCGGGTGGCGCCACAACACAAACATGAAAACGAAACTGTAACAATCACCTTACGTCGGCTGCTCACAGCGCCTCCTATGTTACGCCACTTCGACCCCACTGCTCCCACTGAAATTCACACCGATGCCAGTGGCGTTGGCCTCGGCGCTGTCCTTACGCAACGTAAACCCGGATTTCCCGAGTATGTCGTTGCCTACGCGAGCCGTGCACTGACAAAACCGGAATCCAACTACTCAGTAACCGAGAAGGAATGCTTGGCGATTGTTTGGGCGATCGGAAAGTTTCGCCCTTACGTTTATGGCCGCCCTTTCGATATCGTCACGGACCATCATTCCCTGTGCTGGCTGGCCTCCTTGAAAGACCCTACAGGCCGCCTCGCTCGCGGGGCCCTACGCCTACAGGAGTATGATATCCGTGTCATCTATCGCTCCGGCCGAAAACATAACGACGCCGACGCATTGTCCCGCTCTCCACTGCCGCCAGACGTTGTCTGCCATTCGCCAACCGGTTGCGCTTCGCTGTCGTTTTCAGCAGATACCATGGGCAGCGAGCAAAATAAGGACCCCTGGATATCTTCGCTTGTAAGTTTTCTCTCAAATTCCTCGGCGGCACCCGTGCCTCGTGCCCTACGCCACCAGGCTGCTCACGTCCCTACCGGCAGGAAGTGGTTGCTTGTCGTCCCTGCCCATCTGCGGTCGACATTCTGCGCCCTGTTTCACAACGACCCGCAGTCTGCTCATGCCGGCGCCTTTAAAACATACACGCGACTCCGTCTCCGCTATTATTGGCGCGGTATGTCCACCTACGTCCGCAAAAAGAGAGGGCACGGCATCTGGCCTGCGGACAGCATGGCTCACCCGCTGCTGCTGTTTGTGCAGGTTCTGCCGTGGATTTTGCATGCGACGCCCACCCCGGTATCAACGACCAACATCACCGTGATACAACCCCTGATGCTTTGCGCGTGCCACGTCACAAGCAACAACACAATCAAGGGATATCGACCACGAGATGTGACGTCACCAGCAGCCGATCTACTTAAGGAACGACGCGACACCGACCAGATCAGAGGGCACGGCATCTGGCCTGCGGACAGCATGGCTCACCCGCTGCTGCTGTTTGTGCAGGTTCTGCCGTGGATTTTGCATGCGACGCCCACCCCGGTATCAACGACCAACATCACCGTGATACAACCCCTGATGCTTTGCGCGTGCCACGTCACAAGCAACAACACAATCAAGGGATATCGACCACGAGATGTGACGTCACCAGCAGCCGATCTACTTAAGGAACGACGCGACACCGACCAGATCAGAGGGCACGGCATCTGGCCTGCGGACAGCATGGCTCACCCGCTGCTGCTGTTTGTGCAGGTTGGTTCCTCATCCACAGACTGCTGTTACCGTAGTGACAATAGATTTTTAGTCGTCCTGCCGTGCCCTGGTAGGCTTCATTGCATTGTTATTGACTGTTGGTCCGTGCTGTTGCTGCTGATGTCGGGAGACATAGAAGAAAACCCCGGACCTAAGACAGCTGAGCTGTTACAGACGATTATAGATAATCAAGCCACGTCTGACTGCCGGTTGACTAATATCAGCAAGGATATTGGTCAGCTGAATGAAAAGACTGATAGACTGACTGATTCTCTGGCAGTGATACAAGAATTGAACAAAAGAATTGAATATCTTGAGGTAACAGTTCAGCAACAGGCCAGAAAACTGATTGAGTATGAAAACTATAGTCGTCGTAACAATCTGCTGGTTTTTGGTGTTTCTGAAAAAATCGGCGATTCAGAGAAGGAGTTAAAGGCAGCTGTCATAGATAAAATTTTTCATGATACGCTGGGAGTTGAAGTAAAAACCGTCGAAAAAATCCATCGCATAGGGAAAAAGAACAAAGAACGGCCTAGGCCAATTATTATGAAATTTTATGACAGCAGAGAAAAGCAACAAGTACTGAAGAACTGTAGCAAACTGAAAGGACAATCGGTTAGTGTGAGCAATGACTATGCAAAGGAAACGGTAGCGGTGCGAAGGAAGTTGTGGGAAA
Source organism: Amblyomma mixtum (assembly GCF_055824585.1). Taxonomy (NCBI): domain Eukaryota; kingdom Metazoa; phylum Arthropoda; class Arachnida; order Ixodida; family Ixodidae; genus Amblyomma; species Amblyomma mixtum. The sequence goes on from NC_143018.1 coordinate 152,103,806, forward strand.
GTGCCTCTGCTGAAAGGGCGCAGGGCGAGAAGGTCTTTTTGATCGACGACAAGCTCAAAATAAATGACAAGTTATACACATGGGACAACGAGAAGGACGCACGCTCGCTCCTGAACTCCCGAGATAAGTTCAAGCAACGCACTCGAAAAGCAGGCAACTCGCATGATGGCTCTTACACCTCGGATAATTCCGCCGATTCAACACCTGAACTCACCCCGTCATAGCTACGAATCTTATCATTGAATGCTCGTAGCCTTTTTAACAAAGTAACCGAGTTAGAATATGTATTAATGACAGAAAGTCCACACGTGCTCGTCGTAACCGAAACATGGCTAAACAACGGTGTGCCTAGTCACTGTATAGTGCCCCCAAACTACCAGATGTTCAGATGGGACAGGGATACTCGTGGTGGGGGTGTTGCAATCATTGTCAAAAGATCTATAGATGCAGTAATGGTCGAGTGCACTTTGCCTGAAACAGTTTGGTGCAAAATTACTTATGCGAGTGTTGCTTACCTTGTTGGCGCAGTGTATAGGCCGCCTGCCACTTCACCAGAGTTTTTGGATGACCTTAATATGTTCTTATGCACTCACTTGAACCGTACCACCAGACTAATAATGACCGGAGATTTTAATTTGCCTAGTATTAACTGGGACAGACTCCTACCTGGGAACGCTGAAATTTCTAGTTCCGAAGCACTGCTGCAAATAATGTTTTCGCACAATCTTAAACAAATCGTGGAAGAAGACACGAGGGTAACACTCGAATCCCGGTCACTTTTGGACTTGGTGTTTCTTTCGGGCAGAGTGGGTGAATGTACTGTGTCTGTTAAAGACGGGATATCTGACCATAGAATGGTTTCTGTGCACATTCCGATCAGAACAAACACTCGTGGCCAACCCTTTGTATCTGTGCAATTTAAGGCTTATAGGCAGGCAGACGACACATCCATTCAAGATTTTTTAGAAATGTCATATAATGAATTCGAACATGCCTGCGATTGTGAACCAGTTGAAGACCTATGGCTACGTTTCAAGAATATCATAAAACATTGCGTTGACAGATTCATTCCAACTCGAGAAAAGAAAATAAAACCCCGTAACCCTTGGATTAATCGACCTATTATACACATTAAGCGCAAGATAAAGAGGCTGCGCAGGAGAAAAGACAGCTCAGCTGAGGTATCGAAATTGCGAAGGAGTTTAAAAACGGCTCTGGTGGAATCAAAAGAGCATTTTTTTAATACAAAATTAAGTAGCTTCGTTAAAACGGCACCTCGGAAGTTTTGGCTTTACCTTAGTGGCAATAAAGAAGAAATCAATAGAATTCAAATTGGTGAGAACATAGTAACAGAAAAAATAAAAATAGCAGATCATTTCAATAACTTTTTCCAGTCTGTATTTTCTAAACCAAGCAATGATGACTGTGACGCGTACCCGCCTTCCTCCCTTTCATCTACGATGGAAGACCTGGTCGTGACTCAGGCCGGCGTGTTTAATCAATTGTTACTTTTGGATTCTAAAAAGGCTAGCGGGCCGGATGGGATTCCAACCCAGTTTTTAAAGCGATACGCTGAGTGGATATCATTTTTCTTGACAATAATCTTTACAAAGTCCCTACACACTAACTCCTTGCCACAAGATTGGCGGTGCGCAGTCGTAACACCTGTTTTTAAAAACGGCGACCGACTACTTGCAAATAATTATCGCCCAATTTCCCTGACAAGTATCAGCTGTAAACTATTGTAACATATCATAAGTAAACATATACTAACTTTCCTCGAGGATAACGCGTTCTTTTATCAGCATCAGCACGGGTTCCGAAGAGGGCTATCTACCATAACACAGCTTATAGAAACGATACATGATTTTAGTTCAGCCATAGATGCCCAAGAGCAAATAGATGTCATTTGCGTAGATTTTGCGAAAGCATTTGACAAGGTTCCACACAGTAAATTACTTTTCAAGTTACACAAAGCAGGAATTAGCGAAACCATTCTTAAGTGGATTAAAGCCTATTTGAACAATCGCAGGCAGGTTGTGCATGTGGATGATTGTTTTTCTTCTACATTAGAAGTATTTTCTGGCGTTCCTCAAGGGTCGGTTTTAGCCCCATTACTGTTTCTAATTTATATTAATGATATTAACGAGGTTACCGAGTCTCCCGTAGAATTGAAGCTTTTTGCAGACGACTGTTTAATTTATTCTCGAATAACACAAGCTGCCGACCAAATTAGAATAAACCGTGTCCTTAATTCCTTGCATCTTTGGTGCGAAAAATGGGGCATGGAAATTAATTACACAAAATCAACTTTTACGCATATAACTAATAAGAAGACTGTGCAGTTATTTTCTTATAATGTTGGAAAAAATAATCTAAAAAATGTTGATACCTTCAAGTATTTAGGCGTCACAATTGCACATAATCTGCAGTGGCATAAACATATTAATAACGTGTGCTCGACAGCTTCCCAAAAACTTTACTTTCTGAGGAAGAAATTGGAACATGCAACAAAAGATGTCAAACTGATAGCTTACAAAACATTCATCCGCCCATCCTTGGAGTACGCTTGTGTCGTCTGGAGCCCGCACCAAAAAGTTCTAAAAGATAAACTGGAACGAATTCAAAGAATGGCTGCTCGGTTTATTTCGTCAAGATACAGAAGAAGGGACTCAGTGACGGAAATGCTGAACTCATGTGGGCTCGAGTCACTTCAAAATCGGAGAAAAAAATCAAGACTAAAGCTTTTCTTTCAGATAATTCAAGGACACTTCAAGATAAAATCAGATAGGTATGTTCAGCCTCCGGGAAGACGCAGCGCGAGAACAAGCCACAATCGATCAATCAAGCCTTACGACTCACGTGTTGATGTTTTTAGGTACTCTTTTTTTCCTGATGTCATCGAAATGTGGAATGCTTTGCCAGTTGAAGTTGTTGAGCAATCGGATGTGCACAAGTTCGAACGTTCTATCGATATTTTGTGTCGGGGCCACCCAACTTGATGTTATGAGACATGAATTTTTTCTGTTGTACATTGCATTTGTATTCCCTCCCTGTAACGACCCTCAAGCGAGGGTCAACAGTATCAATTAAAAAAAAAAAAAAAAAAAAATACGTCCGCTCGTGCCCTGACTGTCAACGTCGCAAGCCGGCTCCTCACCACTCAGTCGGCCAGATGCAGCCTCTCCCTTGCCCTTCCCGTCCTTTTGACAGAGTTGGGATTGACCTCTACGGCCCCCTTCCTTGCACTGCTGCTGGCAACCGCTGGGTTATTGTAGCCGTCGACCACCCCACGCGTTACGCCGAAACCGCGGCTCTTCCTGCTGCTACGGCACCACACGCTGCCTCTTTCATCTTGCATCACTTCATTCTTCGCCATGGAGCGCCCCGGGAACTGCTGAGCGACCGTGGGCGCGTCTTTCTGTCCGAGGTCGTGGAATGTCTTCACAAACAGTGTAAGATCACTCACCATACCACCACGGCCTACCATCCTCAGACTAACGGTTTGACGGAACGGTTTAACCGCACCTTGGGCGATATGCTGTCGATGTACGTGTCTTCCGACCATTCCGACTGGGACCGGATCCTGCCGTTCATCACCTACGCCTACAACACCGCCACGCAGACCACCACCGGCTTCTCGCCGTTTTTTCTCCTCTACGGGCGAGAACCTTCCTCACCACTCGACACAGTACTTCCTTACCGGCCAGACGTGTCTGAGTGCACCACTATTTCGGAGGCGTCCAAGCATGCCGAGGAGTGCCGTCAGCTCGCTCAGTCGTTAACATCCGGCGAGCAGGGGCGTCAAAAATTCCGTTTCGACAAAAGCCACACTGATGACAGTTTTCTACCCGGCTCTCTCGTCTGGCTTCACGTGCCGTCTACCTCCCCTGGCCTTTCCTCCAAACTTCTCCCCAAGTACCACGGACCTTACCGCATCGTAGAGCGCACTTCCCCGGTCAACTACATTGTCGACCCGGTGACACCCTCCACAGATCAACGCCGACGCAGCCGCGAGACTATTCATGTGTCACGCCTGAAGCCGTACTATGACCCGTGTGTGTTGTCGTCTCCCTGACTCGCCAGGATGGCTTCGCCTTCAGCCCGGGGGTAATTGTAAAGAGGAAGATGAGCAGCGGCGGCCGCCGCTCCGCTAGCGCTCGGCGCGAGATCGATGGCTGGATGACCGAAGCTCGGACCGGCATTTTGGCTAGCTGTCGCTAAGTTACTTTCCCCGGAAATCCTGCTACAACATGACCATTGTTATCTTTAAACCCTAGGGCCTCCGAAAGAGTGACTGTGCCTGCATCGACATCCGGATGGGTACCATCACATTTGATTATGAGATGTTCAATTGTTTCCACAGATCTACCACACGCTGCACATGTGTCATCTTCTTTGTTAAATTTCTTTTTGTAGCTGCGCGTTCTAAGACTTCAAAAAGTAGGGCACTGCCTCTAGAGTTATCATAGAAACATTCTTTCCTGATCTGCCTTTTCCAGTATCGATATAGTTATACACTATGTTTCTTTTCCATTGAATTCATCCAATTTTTAACTTCCGCGTTTTTAACCTGTCGTTTAATGCTCTTTATTTCTCCACCCTCATGACCGGCATACTTACTGGTTAGTTTTCTAGTTCTTTTCTGCCACTGTGAGTCAACGCTCTTTCTGTATAAATATTTAAGTACCTTAGCTGCAAACCTGTTATCATCCAATTGCCTCAGGCGTTCTTCATATAGTATTTTACTCTTAGCTTCCCGTGCTTCGAACGATGCCCAGCCCATATCCCCTTGTACTGCCTCGTTCGTGGTTTTGCCGTGGGCACCTAGTGATAATCTTCCAACAGCTCTCTGATTTACGTCTAATCCCGACTGAACTTCTTCCATTAAGCACAGAACCGCATTGCCGAAAGTAAGTCCCCGCACCATTATTCCTTTCGAAATACCTCTTAGTACTTCATATTTGTTATACCCCCATAATGCCCTATGTTTCATTATCCCGGCGTCTCTTCGTCCTTTTGCCCTAAGAGCCTGTTCATGCTTTTCGGCGCATATCTGCCCTTCGTTTAGCCATATCCAGAGGTATTTGTATTCGGCCACTTTGGGTATTTCGTGGCCTTGTATTGTAAGCACCTGATCAGTTGTATCTTTAAAAATCATCACACCTGATTTAGTTGCGCTAAAACTGAATCCTAGAGCGTCTCCTTCGTCTCCACAGCAATTAACCACAGTTTGTAAATCTGCCTGGCTATCTGCTAACAGTACAATATCGTCCGCATACATTAAACCCGGGAGTCGCTGCTCAACTACATTTCCTCCCAATCTGTACGACAGATTATAACCCACATTACTTTCTTCTAGCCTTCTTTCCATATTTATCACGTAAAGCATGAACAGCAGCGGTGATAGAGGACAACCTTGCCTTTATCCTTTGTGCACCCCCACAGTTCTGGTACTTTATTTCCCTTCCCATGTAATTTCAACTTCATTATCTCGGTAGATTTCCTGTAGAAAATCAATTACCTCGTCACCAATACCTAAATCTTTCAATATGCTCCATAGGAGTTCCATGTTCACGTTATCGTATGCACCGCTTATGTACGGAAAGGCTAAAAACAGAGGTCTATTTTACGCCTTAGCTATTTCTGTGCATTGGGTAAGCACGAACAGGCTACCATCTAACCGCCTACCCCTTCTGAACCCATTCTGAAGTTCTCCGAGTATCTTATAGACCTCCTTCTTGTTTGCAAACAAGAGAGGTGGCGCTGCAGTCGCTGCCGGCTCGCGGTAGGCAAGAGGCCAGGGAGTGGCGTCGAGTTGAGGTGGCGCAGCGCCGGTTTTCAAGGCTTGTAGGCGCATTTTGAGTTTCTGAGAATCATAGCAATGGTTGATGCTTTCAACTTAGTGTTCCTCGAAGTACACAGACTCGCAATGACCATGCACGGCGTATTTCGCCACAGTGTATTGTACCTAGGCATTGAATAAAATGATAATTGTTTGACACTCTGCACCAGCCAGAATGATTTTACCTCAGGACAGTAGTGAGGTAAGAACTGGCGTTTTTTCGGCAGAGCCGACGTGCGCTCACCATCTGTTGACACACGTGTCGCGCAGTGCGAAAAGTGGGGACAGCGTCGAAGGTGTCCCGATCTCATATGTCTCGCGTAACCGCCGTTTTTAGCCGTCAGATCAGGCACCAGCCAGGCCGACTTCTCCCCTTCTTAAACTGGTCGATTTAGTGAAAAGTTTGAATTCCTGAAATTATATTCTTTCCTAGCCCTGGGTCTTTGGTTTTGTGACGAAAAAATATAGCAAAATATTCAGCAGAAATTCATAAAATTACGGTTTTTTGATCTGTGGTCGTAAAAAATTGTGAGGTAAGGGGGTTTCTGATGGTCCTTGCAAGTCGCGAATTCTGCGGGTTTCCGACGACGGAGTACCACAATGGTAGCATCACTACAAAGAGGGATCAGAGGTTTCGTTGATTTCAGTGCCGCATTTCTTTGACTAAAGCGAAAGCGTAGAGGCCATAACAAGGCAGTAATCTTAAAGGTTTGTTTTTTGATCTACCACATTTTCAGTGATTGGCATCCCTCCCCCCTTCGTAAATTTGTAAATAATAGAAATAGAATGATTCTGTTTGTCGCGAACGGTTCCGGATACGTAGAGAAGTGCAATAAATATTCCGATTTTTTTCTACAGGAGCAGTAGTATGTTAGTTATATTTATAACAAAAGTTTTCAAGTGACTATGCAAGCATAAGTACTGATAATCTATTAAAAAAAGAAGTAATACCGCCGTCATAGAGAACAGGGCTTTGGGGACATGCTGGCATAAAAACTTTCCGCACTTTATACTTAATTATTCAAGGCCCGGGGTGACTTGACGAGGGTGTTAATTGTAATTACCGAAGAACTGTACCAGGTATAGCTGAAAATAAAACGCATTACTAAAATTACCAGAGCAATTTCATATTTGCACCAAATTTGGTTATAGATATCATGCATCAATAAAGAAAAAACTTTTCATTTCCTCATCCCGTGTAAATCTCGCTACGTGCTCTTTTGGTAGCCCGCCTGCGGTTGCTTCTTTCCAAACAGGCTTCGCGATCATGTACTACTTCATGAAGCAACTTATGATACATGCATGATGCAATGAAAAGGATCTGGTTTTTAGCACGCTTAAAGTACGCGGTTCGAAGCATGCCAACGTGACCGCGCAAGATTGTCACAACTTACCGGACTGCTTTCTACTAGAATCAAATGATCATGTCGGTCATGTTAAGAAATAGTTTCAAGAATATATTAAATGCCCTAAAACGCGCCATTATATTTTCGTATAACTTCTACACACGTTAAAACATGATGTGCTATCAACAAAATAACGTACTCGTTGATGGTGAATGACCTTGCCGGCGCCCGTGCACACCAGCGCTGGGTGATAAGTACTTACGTGCGCAGCTACATGCTTTTTTTTCCTTGCGCAGTTTTAAGCGTACCATGCTGTTGTTCATTTGAATGAGCGCAAAAATTTCCCTGCTATGAAGTACGCTGACTGGCAGCGCCTGTCGACACCCAGACTTCGCGCTTTTACTACCGCGGCCCATTTCCTAATGCGGTATTTATATGCCAGAAACCTATTAAGGCTAATCTAATTTTCCGTTTTATAATACTACGTGGATAAACAACGACCCAGCTGGTCAGTACATGCTACTTCTGCAGTGCGTAGCCACGATGCAGCCGCCGGTAGCTGCGGCAGCTGCGGTAGGCACTGGCAGGCGGAACCTGTTTTGCCTACCACGCGAAAGTCGCTACTGACATCAGCGCCACCGCATCTCCGTGACGTCGCGGGGTGAAGGAGGTCTATACCCTTCTACCCATGACTGCATTTTTAATTTCACCGCCTGCATTGCCAGCCTGGACATAACAGATGTTATCGTAATCGGACGGAAGGATTTTATGTTCATCTTATCTCCTTTCCCTTTATAAATCAAATTCATTTTACTCTGTCTCCAGCTGTGCGGAATTTGCTGATTTGTTATGACTGCCTCCAATGGTTTTATCAGCGCTTCCTTGCTTCTTGGGCCAAGTTCATTAATCAGCTTAATTGGAATTTCGTCTATCCCTGCGGATGTGGTTTTAGGAATATTCGCTTCCGCCTTTTCCCAGTTAAGACAAGTCATTTCTAAGCTGTTCTCTTTTGTGCTGTCCTGTGTTGCCGCCTCACTTGGGGAGATTACGCCATTGGCGTTGCTAAAAGACGCAGCTATAAATGACGTAATGTAGTCCACAGCATCGTCTCCCTCTAAACATTTTCCCTCAGCATCTATAATCTGTTCCTGCTTTCTTTGATTTGTTTTTCCCAACCAGCTTATATGGTTCCAGAATTTTCTTGGCCCCCCTTTATTTGCCTCGCGAGCTTCAGCCAGCCAGAAAAACTGCGTTTCAACGCCATCTGCAGGCGGCATCTCAGACCCAGACAGCCAATCTGTGGCCTTTATTATCAGCAGGCATGTTGATTGACTCGTTTCAATGTTTCGTTCTTTTGCTCGCCCGCAGCAGTAGCAATCTGGCGGCCCTCTTTTCATTTTGTGTCTTCTTTTTTTTCAACGCGCGTTCGAGATATGGCTTCAGAGCCGGCGCTCGCACCATCATGATTCGATCAAATGCCCGCGCGCGCGTGGCTAACTTGTCGTGGAAGCAGCGCATTTTTTAAACATTGAAACGATCCAAGCGGCAGGCCTGCTGATAATAAAGGTCACAGATTGGCTATCTGGGTCCGAGATGGCGCCTGTAGATGGCATTGCAACGCAGTTTTCCGTTGCTCCGGCTCCCGCCGCGTGGAGTATACCACTTTTCTCCCCAATAGTACATAGAGCTCTTACGGGGGACCAGTGCGCCAGCGCATTACGCAAAGGGTCTGCGTGAGTCTCAGGGCCGTACGGGAGATTCAAATGAAAATTGGTTTTGAGCAAAGCAAATGGCGCAGAATCTGTCTCATATAACTCGGCGGACACCCGGACCAGGCCGTAGAGGAAGGGGTAAAGGAGGGTGTGAGAGGAGAAAGAGATGCCGTAGTAAAGGTATCCGGGATAATTTCGACCACCTTGGAATCTTTAACGTACACTGACATCGCGGAGCAGACGGGCGCCTTTTGTGTTTCGCCCCCGCAGGGGGGCGTCTGCAGCATGCAGACGTTGGTGAGTGGCGACACCACGGGGTATCCCGAGCATCCGCAGGGACATCCCCGCAGGGGGATGATATTGAGCAATGCTTAAACCACGGACCTCAGCACCCGCGCTTAGCCGTGCGTGGCATCGCCGTGTCCGGGGAAAAGGGTATCCTGGTGGTTGAGCCGATGGCGAGCGTTTGGACACTTAAGGCCCCTCGGCGGAGGCAACACACCACTTTGGCCCCAGCTTCCTGTAGACGGCACCTCCGGCCTGACCCGACCGGGGGAAATCGGCAGTCGCCTTTTCCTGTCCGCCCCTCTATCTTTCACTTTCCTATTTCCTTTCTTACAATTTTCCTGTACCCTCCTCTCTTCTTCGTTTTTTCCTCTTTTTCCTCGCGGTGAGGGTTAACCGTGTGTGACCAACTACCCTGAGTTGAGTCATATTAGGTTATAGTTAAGGTGTACAGCTGGCGTGGGCAGGACTTTCTTTCAAGTTCCTGTCGCGTCCCCTTGTTGGACTCCATGGTGGGCGGCTGGCACTATGACAGAAAAGAAATTTTTTATGGCTCCCCCCCTTTTCAAACCTGATCGCTCTCTCTAAAGAGGGTGGAACGAAGAAGCAGACTTTTTCACGAAAAAGAAACCAACTTTCACAAAATTTCATGTTATACACAGTAGCTGTGAAGAAAAGCAAGCCCGAATCATATCCCCATTTCTTGTTACCAAATGCCTAACAGATACCTTAGGGCCTGGCTACAAGGTATCCAAAATGTCCAGTGGTGACAAACTCTTTGAACTACGCGAGAGCATCCAGTGCTCGAAACTTGCAAACATTGCTTCTATAGGGGACATTTCTGTCTCCGTGACTCCCCACCGATCCCTCAACTCAGTCAAAGGCGTTATCTCAGAAGCTGACTTTATCCACCTAACAGAAACCGAAATGCTTCAAGGACTCTCCGACCAGAATGTAATTGACGTCCACAGGATCAAAATCTGCAAGGATAACAAGGAAATAGACACTAAACACATGGTCCTTACATTTAACACCAGCAGCTTGTCCGAAACAATAGATGTCGGATACTTGAAAGTCAACGTCAGGCACTACATACCCAATCCCCGTCGCTGTTTCAATTGCCAGAAGTTTGGCCATGGCTCACAGAGCTGCCGCGGCCGCAAAATCTACGCGAAATGCGCATCAAAGGACCACCAGTGTGAGGAATGTCACGCAGCACTACGCTGCGCAAACTGCGAAGGAGACCATACTGCGTACTCCAGGGCGTGTCCGTCCTGGAAAAAGGAGAAAGAAATCATCAACATAAAGACCAAAGAAAACATTTCATTTAAAGAAGCCAGACGGCGTTTTGCACTTACAAATACATTCTCCTTCTCAGCAAAACCAAACTTCGCTGATGTGGTTCGCAGGGGCGTAGCACCACACAGCACTCCGGCACCTGCCGAGGCCAGTTCCACTGAGCCTGTAGCAGGGCCACCCACGCCCCAGGCAGGGACAGCGAAAGCTGCTCTGCCAACTCCAAGCCAGGGAGTGCCGGCCCATGGGTCAGCATCCCGCAGGACTTCCCCCCGTCGGAGAAGGGCCTCACACTAACACACCCGCGGCTTCCCCGCGGTCGTCCAGCACCTCTTACGAGGTGATGGACGTAACTCCCAGTCCGCCTGCTTTACAGCGGCGGAACAGCTCTCTTGAGCGGAAAAAAGACAGGGCCGTCATAACGGCCCCCGAAAATAAGTAAACTCTCAATCGTTCCTATCCCAAACATAAATATGGCTTTCCTAGTTCAGTGGAGCTGTAGAGGAATGTTGAGGAACTACAATGACATAAAAGATATCCTAGGGTCAATCTCGCCCGTAGTTTTATTTCTTCAGGAGTCCAGTCTTGGTCCACAACATACAAATATCCTGAAACATTATAAAACCTTTAGACGCGATCATGAGCAGTCAAATAGACTCTCTGGAGGCGTTGCGATTGTCGTGCAAAGCGGCGTCCCTGCTCGAGCAATCACACTCAAAACAAAACTTTAAGCCGTTGCGGTCAGTGTCGTCAGCCATAAAACAATTTCTATCTGTTCTGTATATATTCCTCCACATTTTACATTAACAGTCCACGATTTACAAGAACTTGTCAATGAACTTGGGGGGGGGGGGGGGGGTAGTTGGGGATTTTAACGCTCACTCCCTTTTTTGGGGAAGCGAGCGCTGTGACTCTAGGGGTCAAATAATCGAAGATTTTATCCTCACAAATAATGTGTGTCTTTTAAATACAGAAAAAGCCACATACTGTTCCCCTACCTCAGGGAAAATGACCTTTTTAGACTTGTCGTTTAGTTCACCTTCTGTTTTTAACGATTTTAAATGGGATGTCATTGACACTCCAAATAGCAGCGATCACCTCCCTATACTAATCACATTATAATCCCCATCGGAAATAATCCCCACAAGGCCACGTCGCTGGCAGCTTCACCTCGCCGACTGGTCACTCTTTAGAGCAAAGGCAAATTTGGAAAATATGCTTTTAGATAATCTCACCATCGACCAGATAAACGAAAAGTTCACTAATTGCATCATAACTGTCAGGAGTAGCGCGACAAAACCATAAAGTATGGTGGACAAATGACTGGAAGGAGGCTAAAAAACAACAAAATAGAGCTTGGAGTAAATTCCGTAGGAATCCGACCTATGAGAATCTCTTGAATTTTAAAAAGGTAAAAGCTACAGCTCGGTACGTCCGTCGCAGTGCCGAGAAAGCTTCATGGCAGAATTATGTTTGATCTATCAACAGTCAGATCCCATTTAAAAACATTTGGGAGAAGGTTCGAAAATTAAATGGCAACTTTTACCCATTCACAATTCCTTTTTTAACAACACCCGGCACACAAACAATCATAGAGGAGCAGGCAGACATATTAGGGAAACATTTCGCTGCAGTCTAAAGTTCATCTCACTATATACAGTCTTTTTTAAAATACAAAAACACAGCTGAAAAACAGAGGCTCCCAACAAGTGGAGGCACAAATGAAGAATACAATAGTCCAAATACCCACCAAGAAATCAATAAAGTACTATCTGTCGGGAAAAAAAATTGCTCCAGGACCAGACGAAATACATTATTAAATGCTTGCACATCTTTCCGAGCCTGCCGTAGAAGCACTTTTAATATTCTTTAACACAGTTTGGATGTCAGGGAAAATACTTGAAGCCTGGAAGAAAGCTATTATTGTACCGTTTCTTAAACCTAGTAAACCCCCAACTTTTCCTAGCAGTTATAGACCCATAGCCTTAACCAGTTGTCTCGCCAAATCCTTTGAAAGTGTCCTTAATATAAGATTAACTTTTGTTCTTCAATCCTGTGAACTTCTTGATATCCATCAGTGTGGATTTAAGAAGGGATGCTCCACTACAGATCACATAGCCCGCCTTGAAAATACTGTCAGAGAACCTTTTATACTCAAACAACACTGTCTTAGCGTCATTTTTGATTTAGAAAAGCATATGATACAACCTGGAGGTTCGGGATTCTTCATGACTTAGCTGAGCACGGCATCCGTGGCAGAATGCTGAACTCCATTAAAGACTTTTTGCCTAAGCGCTCATTTAATACCCGACTAGGCTCAACCCTTTCGAGGAATTTCAGGAAAATGGAGTGCCTCAAGGGTGCATTTTAAGCACAACCCTCCGTTGTAATAATGAACTCTATTAAGAAAATAATCCCAAGGTCCATTATGTATTCAGTGTATGTTGGTGATCTTCAGATAGCGTGCACATCTTCCAATATATCTACATGCGAACGACAAGTACAGTCTTTGTCAAAAGTTTAGAGCCCAGGGGGTTAACTTCTATGCTTTATAATGGGACTCCAGGAGCATTGATGGAAGTCCTACTTATTGCAGGAAGCAGTACCAGAGATGTTCTCATGTCCAGGAAATTGGGAGCGCTAGAGATCATTTAAGAACGACACAGTGTGGCTCAAAAGAAAACCCCCTGGGCTCCAAACTTCTGACAAAGGCTGTACAGCTTACGATCAACAAAATGACAACATGGGCAGACAACAATGGTTTCCAGTTCTCACCACAGAAAACAGTGGCCTTACTTTTTTCACTCAAACGAGGCTTCCACATAAATCCAACATTACACCTAGACCAAACCGAACTGCCATTAAAAAGGGAACACAAATTTCTAGGCATCACTTTCGACCAAAAACTTACTTTCCTGCCTCACATAAACGCACTGAAAAAGAAAGCGTCTCTAGCACTGGACATACTTAAAGTCCTTTCACACAAACATTGGGGCTCTGATCGGGTATGCCTTCTACAGATTTATCGCTCTGTAGTACGTTCCGTTCTAGATTATGGTTGCATAGTGTATGGATCAGCAAGGCCATCGTACTTGAAGCGACTGGACCCTGTGCAGAATTTGGGTTTGCGTCTTTCAACTGGTGCTTACAGGACATCACCCATAAATAGCCTGTACATAGAAACCAATGAACCACCACTGGGAGAAAGAACAATGCTCACATGCTCATATATTTTAAAGATCCGTTCCCAGCCTATACACATCTGTTACCCACTCGTTACAAAGTGCCCTTCTCGAAAACTATTACCAACAAACCTCTCGCAATCAGGCCACTTCTTCTCCGCTTTGAAGAGAAATGCCAAGAACTAGATATAATGAACACATTGCCTTATATTGCCCGCAAACCTGATCCACTCCCTCCTTGGTACTGCCTACCATCTGTGTGCGACTTCACATTAACACAATTTCGGAAACAACACACACCGCATGAGCAGATATTACAAGAATATTTAGCACTAAATGAAAAATCCGGAGAATACGAAGAATTTTATACTGATGGATCAAAATCAGCACACTACGTCGGAAGTGCTGTCGTTCAGAATAATTGGGAAAAAATAGTACGGCTACCTGAGTGTGCATCCATTTTCACTGCCGAGTGTCACGCAGTCGCGGTGGCTTTAGAAAAAATAATAAATGAGAACATTCAGAACAGCATCATTTACACCGATTCTCTGAGCATACTAACCTCACTTCACCATAGCAATTCAGTGACCCACTAATTGGTGATATCATACACAACATAACAAGCGCCACAATGCAGGGAGAAAACAAAGTTTTGCTGGGTTCCCAGCCACATTGGAATCGCTAACAATGAGAAAGCAGATGAATGCGCTGGAAAAGTTCGGAACAAAGAAATAAAGAAAGTGGACATCCCCTATAATGATTGTATGAAGTTGGTACAGTGAAGCTAAGAAATAAATGGCAGTCGCAATGGAATATTGAAAGAATTAATAAGCTACATTTAGTAAAACCCATCCTAGGCGAATGAAAATCATGCTCACACCAAAAACGATTCATCGAAGTTTTTTTATGCCGTCTCCGTATTGGACACACACATCTCACACACAACTTCCTACTTACAAAAGAAGACAAACCTGTTTGTGAAAAGTGCGGAGATGAACTAGCAGTAAACCACATATTATTCTCATGTACGGAACTTGAATCTATAAGGAAAAAACATTTTACTACCTCTTACAAAGAATAGATTTCTTTTCATCCAGCATTCATTTTAGGCGAAGATTCACTTGTCAGTATACCCTATGTTTTTAGCTTTTTAAGGGAAGGCAGTGTTCTTCACAAAGTGTAATTTACTCACCTTGTGCTTCACTACATACAGTTATACATCTCAGCCGCTTTCTCACTGATGAGAAGGAGGCTGAGGTCTTTATCTGAGTTGTCGGGAGCCTCGAGATCCTTGCCAAGCCAAGGATGTCCGCAGAGGTTACCCAACGCTTAAAAGTTTATGCAATCCGACATTTTTAAAATGCTTGTCTTTCATCAACTAGGAAGTAAAAATAACTTAGGCCCTTTACACCACCTTTTTTATCCGCTTTGTTTTCAAGCTATGCTGAAACCAATTTTCCATAACTTCAGCTTGGCGCATGATAGCCTTAGTCGCTTATGCGCCATTAAACCCAACACAACACAACATGTTTTGTGTTTCGCATCCATCGAAACGCGGCCGCCGTGGTCGGGTTCGAACCCGGGCACTACTGCTCAGTAGACGAGCGCCTTAACGACTGAGCCCCCGCGTGAGATTGCGTTGCGGTCTTTGCGTTTCTTGCGTACGTAGCGTTGACAACATGACGCGCCCTTCGCGCCCGCTTCAGATCGATAGCAGCTTCGTCGCTCATCCTTCGAGGCGATATCGTGCTCTAAACTGCTGCATACGCCCTCAGTTTGCTTAATCTTATCCTGGCATATAGTTTTAACTGACGAATTACTTTTGTATTTCAGATAGGAGGGCGATTTTCCAGCTGTTAATCCTGACGAGGTATCGTTTGTCGTCGTCGTTGCAATGCTCCGACGCAGTTCGACTGGCCTGGTTTTGACTCGTCTTGTATTAGTGTGGCTACAGTAGTGTGCGTATCTGTTAGTATATGGAACCAGGAACAACAAGCGGCGTTCGTCGCGTACGTGTAGCTATAAGGGTTTCAAACTGCATGTGCGTAGGCTGCGTAGACTTCTTGCATTTGCGCAAGTAAGCTCTGTGCGTACGTGAAACTAAAACTGCCTATTCTTCGTACTTCGTAATAATGGTTTCTGCTCTGTGTGCTTGCCGTCGCCTTGAAAAGTATGCGGAGCCACTACAGCGTTTATACAATAATTGCAGGGATATAAAAAATATACTTCTCGCGCGGCCAGGTTATTCAGCGTTCTAAATTGCATCTAGTATTGGACCATCCCTGCAGGATGTGAGCTGGAATGTAGAGGTGAAGCGTGCGGCAACAGCATTTACATCTCGGAACGCGGTGATACGAGGCCTGCAGCGCCATGGACGGTTTTGACTTCTACACGAATATGTGGAGGAGTACTGAAGGATGCGGCCTGGTGCCATGGTAGTGTGACGGCCAGTCTGCATGCGTTATAGGCAAGTGCATGTCCGTCTTTGGCGCCATGGACGTGGACAGCTCCTCGCAAGACGTGCACACCCTGGAATTGAACACCACGCACTGGCAGTACTTCCACTCCGAGGGCCACAACCGACGGTATCGATGCTTCCGTTCTGATTCAGTCATTGCGGACCTTATGTGCGTATGGGGCGGACGCAATGACGCCCAGGGACAGTTCCAGGTTCACCACGATGTCTACAGCTAACAATCATGCACAAGGTCACCGTTAGGAGGATGTATCCGGTGGCCAGCGGCTTAGTTCACGGGGGCCGCCGCACACATTCCTTACTTGTTTGCAACAGGAGACTTTAGGTGTTTGGCGGCAATAGTGCCATCCAGAAGACCTATTTCGGAAACATGCACAGCTCCGAGAACTCGCGCTACAGCGTGCTGTAGAAGACTCAGCCGAGTTCTTGCGTGTGGAGGCGCCTGGGATGCTGTCTGGTCGGTTACCGGCTCTTTGTATTTCGCTGCACGAGTCCGCCATACATCAAAACGATACCATCGAATGACAAGCCTACATGTTTTCAGTGAATTTGCAATGATAGACAACTCTGAGATGCATGTCTTTGATATCGCACCAGCTCTACTGAAGACGTTCCGACTACTGTCCGCACTGCGTGCAGGCCAGGATATCAGCTACCTGCCGCAGTATATTGAACGGGAGGTCTGTGCCGTGATTTCAAACAAGTGGCTGTAGTCTGAAAACACAGTACTATAAGTTACGCTGTGAGCAATTGGATTGCGTGCGCAAGAGCCGCAGGTGTTGACTCTACATCTGCTTTGCGCATACATGTTCAGGAGATGTGTGTTCTAGGAGCTGGGCTTTTTTTATATGTACTTGTGTTGAGTGTCCGTAGTTGACATTTTTGAACAGGTACGTGCTTGCGCGAAGAAGACGGGACAACAAAGAAACACACACGACATATACAGAAAAGCAACTTCCAACTGGTTTATTTCCGTAGAAGCCAAAAGCATTTATAACGGCGCTGGGCAATCACCTGCAGTCGACAGCAATATCCATCGATCGAAAATCTTATGTGCAGAACACGGTGTAAGAATGTATTCTTACACCGTGGTGCAGAAAGATAGAGTTTGCATTGGATCTGCAGTCGCACTGGCACTCTGTGACATTTACCTGTCTTCCATGGACAACCGTATCAAGAAAAAACTGGCAGGAACGGCAGTACTCAAAATCCTGAGGTACGTTCATGACTACCTAGTTATTCTAGATTTTCCGTCAGAATGCAATCTTGAAGATTTGGTGTTTGAGATCGTCAGTTTGTTCACCATTGAATCCAAAGGCCTTAAGTTCACCTGGGAACTCCCGCATGGCGACTGCATCCAGTTCTTCTATATACAGATCATCTTTGGTGATTCCGAATGCCGTCTGTGCTACAAATAGAACCGACGCTCAAAGAAGAGTCTCGTTCCGTATGAGAGTGCGAACTCTAAATTGATAAAACGTGGCTTAGTCACGGCTCTTCTTCGAGCAGCGCTCTTCAAAAATCTTCTAAAATCAGGTCGCCGGTCTGGAGAAAGCAGGTTACCCTTACGACGTCATCAGGCGTGTTACTGTGAGTCTTCTACAGAAGATAAAAGAAGGAGACAAGAAGCCTTCGAGTCCCACATACCCCAGACAACGCATAAAGGTTATTCCGTATATTCACAAAATCTCCCACAACTTAAAGATAGGCCAGAGACATTACGTGAATGTTCTTTTCTCAGCTCCCAATCGTCTGTCTAGTATTTGCGCTGTCATGTCCAGGAAGCGGGAGTCATGTGAAAAAAGGTATGTAGGGTGCGCCACCAACTTAGTGTACAGCATTCCTCTAACTTGTGGCTGTGTATACATTGGACAACCGGGAAAATGCGTCGACGACACACCGCGGGAACATGAGAGGACAGTACAAAACAGTGAAAGACGCCGCCTGCCAGAGCATGTCGCGAATCATAAATGCAAGCCTTTGTTCAGCAGTACCTCGATCCGGGCACATGCAAGGACTAAACTTAGGAGAGAAATAATATAAGCCTTTCAAATTACTAACACTGGTGACAAATGCATTAGCACTGCTTCTGTCGTACTGCTGGACAAAGAGATAGCATTCTTAGATGGACACGTGTGAAATCCTTTTCTTGATTGCCTTACCTTAGTTTTCTTGGTGGTTTTGTTGGCCTAGCCTTCGATTGGTGTTTCGTTAAATCAGCCTTTCTCCACTGGTCTTACCACGAAATAGTAATAAATATTTACGAAGCGCACTTACTTACGTGCTTTGAAGGCGAAAACTTTGACATCAATTTCTATTTTTTTAATGACGCACCTACTCATTTGCACCCAGTCGTAAGGCAGCGCATACACTACGTTCACCTTTTTTGCAGAAGGGTTGAAATGCGGGCCAGTTGGTACATTGTAAACGGAGAAAAAACCAGTCACACAAGACGACGGACAAGAAGAGTTTAGTTTTTTCTCCGTTCACCTTTTTTCACCACGAATCAACGCGGTTTAGTTGCCTATCGGTGTGCTCATTTGAAGTCTATATTTGAAGTCTATGGTTCCTCCGGTCCATTGGTAAAAATTAATTTCATTGCTGATGACGTCATTGGCAGTTTGCTGGAGCAATTTTATGAACACCGACTATGACGCAAGTTTCGTTGCAAATGGGCAATATGAGGCGCCCACCTGAATAGAAATACTCCTCACAGTGGCCGCGCTGAGGCTACGATGCTTTAAGGTGCATGAAGCTACCTCGGACAGGGCAGCAACTAAAGGCAACTTCCGGTGACACGACCAAATGCGTCGCTCATCAAAGACGTTCTCTTTAACTGGTCAGAAGATGTCTTGAGGCCTGATCTCACACAGCAGGCTGTAGCTGAAGACGAGGTCGCCCAAGCGAAACAGCCCGTTGTTCTTTGCGTAATGCTAAAAGGTGCAGCCGAATAAGTCTTGTTTTCGCTTTTGCACAGTTGCAATACGCCGAGTGCATCTATGTGGTGTGCTTTGCGCAGGCTGTCCCTTTGCAGCGCCGTAAAAAGGTATTGTAATTGAAATAAGAGAATGTAGCAGGAGATGCTAAAGGGAGTTTTTGAAGCTCAGGTCTTTATTTGCATTGATGCTATATACAGGAAGCAAAAACTTGCTTTACCTGATGGTTCCCTCTGCCTCTTGCCTTTTGTTTGTTTCTGGCTTTACCTGATAGTTCCACCTACCTCTAGACGGGCACAATGTGCTCGTAATAAGGTACTGAAGACAGTTTTATTACGCATGATTTAGCAGTTAGAACGCGGGAAACCTTCGAAGAAAACGCCACAGCCCATTGGGTCAGGCCGCCGCCGCGAAGACTTCATGCAAGATGACCGTGTGCACACAAATTATAAACTGCATCCAAGCCGAACTTCATGGTGTTTATTGCTGCAGTCTAAATTCACACAATGCAAGCCGCACATTATATTGGTGTCAAGATCAGCTGTTTTGATTTCTAGCTTAGCTTTTTTCCACCGGTACCCAAATAGGTGTACAGGGTTGATCGAAAGAATCGCGACCAGGGCGGAGACTAGGCGCTCCGCCGTTCTCATTTTTTGACATTTACTTCGGTGGTAGCAAAAACACGCTCCAGTCGTCCGTGGTGCATTCCAGGACGACTTTAGCGCCCTTTTCTTACTATCCAGGTGCAAGTGAGATCTGAAGAAATTAGAACAGCAGAGCGCATAAGCGGAACCGGACCAATTCAAACCACTTGCTACATGAAATGCGATACTACAACTTCGTAGCTTGGAGCCAGACATATCCACCACCAGACAAACATCCTTTGCAAAAACAAAGTTTACCTCCGTTGACTGCAGACTTCGGCATTCACATTCCCTACATATTACACGCCAAAAGCACCGAGCCCCGATTCCAGAGAATATAAATAAATTCAGCGGGAAGAAGGTAGACTTGTAGCATATGGTATGGGCGCACCAGAAAAACGAAGTCATTGATATAACTCAGCCAAAGCGGGAGGGGTGAGCGGACGCATTGTGACTCGGACGAACGACGTCAAAGATGTCACCAGTGGAGTCCCAGGCTAAGCACACTACCTTCCGCTTCTAAATCCCTGAAATGTATTTTAATAAATGTTACCCCGGTATTCTGCAGTGTACGCGCCCAATGCGCAAGTGTTATGAATCACGGAATGCGCCACAGCTCATTTGCAGCCTTTAAATCAACGCAACACAGTACAGGTCGCGTCACTTTTTAAAGAGAAAGCGCTGCTTCTGGAAGCAGAGGCACGAGGCGTACTCTACTACGCGTCCGACTACCCGTACGCGTTGCATCAAAACGGAGACACCAATGCTTTTGTCGAGTTCATCTAAGCGCTGCAATAGCCTTGGCTTCACGTTGGCGGCATCTCCGAGCGCTATTATGTACTGGGGTTTTACGTTTGCGAGCCCTGCTATTCAGGCATGCAAAATTTCAGATGATTTTATCGAACTTCGCGGCCTTTCTTTTACACGAAGCTGTGTAAAGAGCGCAACAAAATGAAAGTGGGGCCATTCCTATACCGAAAGCGTACAGAGACACGCTCGGAGCAATCGCACAAACAAAATGGCTTTATTTGTTTACATCTCTTCCCGGTTTCCAACCCACGTCTCTTTCGCGGCTTATGCCGACGTCTCTCCCGGTAGGCGGCAGCGCCAAGTGGGGAACCACCGTTCGGCAGCTGTATCAGGCATCGGGATTCGTGTCTGCCGCGGGCGCCGGACTGCTGCAGTTTCCTGGAAGGCATGTTGAGATGGAGAGTGGGGTATTATTCAAGGGGTTATAGGATCACTCTTCGTACAGCGGGCCGAGAACCAAGCTTCCGTGCCAGTTACATTCTACGCGATACGCTGCCCCAAACCGCTGCGCAGTGACGCAGCTACGGCAGGTTCTTACGAAATAGACAACGGTAGAGCACGCTAAGAAACAGTTGTTCAGTTGTATGCCTTATCTCGCAATGCACTAATAGTGTCCTATCCTATTAGTAGAGTTGAAATTTGGTGTGAGTGCCAAAGTCGTTGTCAGGAGAAGTGATTGTTCGGCGGGCAAGCAGGGATTCCTCGGGCAGTAGAGCCTACTGTGGGGTTGGCCCTGGTCTCACCATCTCGACGACATGCGACAGGAGACCATAGCTCTGTCAGCGATCACTGTACAAATGACGGCGCGTCGCACAACTTTTGGCGGTTTGGTTCGTCGGCCCTATGCGGCCACTCCACCTTTTTATTCAATGTGATAGTGTTAGGAGAGCCATAAAGGCGAGAACTGCACGAAGGCGGTGATATTTGAGTGAAGCTTGAGCCTGTTAGATGCTCCTGAGGGAGATATGCCTTTCGCCAACTACCAATCATCCCCCTCTCCCAATTCTCTAATTGTAGGGGTGAGAAGGAATTGACGGAGACCCCCACTCAACAGTTTTCAGTTTTTGCTTAGTGAAAGACTGACAACATCAGGCCTACATGCAAAAAATACTGCCTGCCGAAGAACGGCCTGCAAAAATTTGGCTTGCAGGCGCTATTTTAAACACTGTCAGCTGTGTTTCAAACAGCCACCTACCAATGCGCCGGGGTATCGCTTCTCCTCTAGGCCACATTGCCTGTAGTCATATGACAACTCACCGCGATCTAGCAATGTGAAACATTTTGCGCGTTAAAGTACTCAGAATTTAAATAGAATCAGAATGCGTGTACATTTGGGAGTCAAAGATATGGGGCCGAGAATTGGAATATATTCAGAACTCGAGGAGATTAGCGATTGATCACCCGTTAATGATTGGCGGGGCTGCTCTAAAACGTATCGCATAATAATTGCTTAAGAAAGAGGGGCTCCTGGCGTCCAAGGCTCCGTCCCCTCTTCTGATCGTTTGCGTCTCTGGGAGGTAGCTCGCTAGTGGTCGGCCGGGCAGGGAGAGTGCAGTGTTGGCCACCGCACACGCTGGACACCATGGTGGAGGCCACCCTTCTGCGGCCGTCTGCAGTTTCCTGGAAGACATGGGCAGAGGGTGACACACTGGCGAGAGAGTAATATTGACCCATTATCGCCCACTGTACTTTTAAAATTAGTTAATTTTTTTTTATGATTTCAAGGCCAAATGTTGAATTTTCCGTTCTATGTAGGTCATGCTTTTGTCACCAGGGGATTGACCTAAGCCCATTAACTAAGGAGGCGCGTTCTCTATCATCAATATGTAATCTTCCCATGGTGAAACTTCAGGATGTTTGTTTCCCACCAGATGCACCAGTAGTACGCTTGGTCTTCCTGTACGCACAACGGCGCCTATCTATGCCAGGTCAGGTCATAGATCATATGATCCCTTGGAAGAAAAAAATCTGTCTGCTCATAGAGGCCTCAGACTGCTGTACTTGTGGCTAGCTACCCTGAATAGGACGATGGTGTGATTTGAATTGGTGATAATGTTTTGCTTAAAAAAACTGGATGTTCTGCATAGAAGTTTGCCGGTGACGCCTTCCCTGCTCTATATTTCTCTTACTTTGCCCTTTTGTGTTACCGAACATTAATGTGTATAACCCATCTGCTATGGGCTTATTTTTAGGACGACAGTATCTATAAATAAAGATGGTTACTATTATGCATCCGGAAAGGTCCGGAAGTTCAGAAAATGAACTTTTTGAAGCGTGTGTTGTCCTGTCGTTGCCTGAGGTGCTTTCAACGCAATTTTTTTACCAATCACGGCATTCTTGTGACGCTTCGCTGGGAAGAGTTACGGGCTAGAGGAACCGCTCACCAAAACTGATTTAGGAAGCATCTACTTGGCCCAAAGAAAACAACTGAATAGAAGGAGCCAGGAAAAAATTGTTCTAGCTGCAGAAGTGTAGGTTACGGGCTTTTACTAGAGTCTAAGAACAACAGTGTGGACATTATGGACTCCAACTACACCAGAATATATCCTACGTGGTTCATGACGCGATGGTTGCCTATAGCACACTAAAAACAGTACTTTTGTAGGCCAGAACTCCTTCCCTTTTACTACAGTTGTACGGCAGGTGTCGACTTTTCGAACCAAGCCATAAACTGCTACTACATTGGCATCGGAGACAAAAGTGCTGGGGAGAGGCTGTTTTTCATACTTGCGTCGTATACTTGCTTAATATGCTCGAGAATGTCCAGTTAGCAGATGAAATGGCTTCCTCCTACGCACCTGCGCCGTCTATACCCTCATGCATTAGAGCGGGTTACCTGAAAAAAAGATGCATTGCACGTGATTAAGACAGAAGGCGAACAAATGAGTGGATGTCTCCAGCAGTTTAGGTCCTGTTTTTTCCAGGATCAACTGGCTTCCTCGTGCGTACAGATGAAGAGGTCCCATATTAACGCACTCAGCCATTCGCCCTCGCTGATAGCGAACCACTGACCTCGAGCCAATGGGCGTGGTCACACGAGGTATTTCTATTTGTCATACAGGTCATGAACCGAAGTATTCGAGCGCAATCGACGTGAAACTTGGGCAGTGCGAGGCGCCTATCTTAGGGCTGGCAGTCCACTGTAGCAGCCGGAAGAAAACAGCGCGGAAATTGTTTCCACACCCTACACGGATCCACGACTTCGCAATGAGATGTAATCTCCTCCTCTTTGTGAAGTTGGTGGAGAGAGCGAAGGTGTTTGCCATCACTGCACTGCACAAACGGAATGAACTTTCCCTTAAAATTGCTGGCGCGAGTTGCAGTGCTTGCAAGCTCAGACAGCACTCACTGGCATAAAAAATCATGTCTCTGTACATTAACCAGCTCATTCCAAGTGACCACTACTACCAAAGCCAGATTTCCGTCTGCCCCGCTTCTTAGAAAAGGAGGAGCGCCGCCATAAGCTGCTGTGATTTCTTACGCACCACTCGTTTCCCTCAAACAGAGCGCGATACTCCCGTCCGCTTTTTCTTTGCTGCTAAGCCAGAGAACAGTAAGACCGATGTGAGTGTGCTCAAGAAAAACTCGCTAGGACATGTGGGACTGTATCTTTGGTTAAGGGCCATGCAATAAAACTTGTGTCGGTGCACGTTAAAGAGCCCCAGGTGGTCAACATTTTTGGACCCCTTCACTACGGCATCCCTCATAGCCTGTGCCGCTTTGGGACGTTAAATCCCAAGAAACCAATACACAAAAACCCATTTATAACCACCGTCCAAGAGTTCCATCCATGGGTGTCTGCTTGTGTACCCTCCTGAATACCTCCTACTCCGAAAATCGGACAGATGAAAGTGCATCTTCTGCGGGATGTACGCGGAGGAATAAAACCACTTATGTCAGCAAGTTGAACTATGAGAATGGCTGGTGCCTGGGCTTAAAAATAACGAACTTTCGTAGCCCGGGCCTCGCATGGTGTACCTTCAGAAGGCCTTGAAGCTCCTGTCGAGGGCCGCCAAGCAGCGCGCGCGCGTGTAGTCCACCGTTCTACATAAGATACCCTGCTCGCAATACAAGGCGAGATAGACTGCATTTGAACTCTACATGGAGGACTAGATGACTACAGGCCACAGTAGCCACAGAACGTCTCATGGACGTTCCTCTGCAGTCACTTTTAGTCTAGATTCTCGGTGGAGCACCAGAGTTGGGTGACGCAGCGGGAATAGGCAGTGTCGCTCGCACTCTAGAGGAGGATCGCGAAGCGAGTCTGACTTGCTCTTCAGACGATCAGTCTGAATGTACGAGTAGAACGGTGGAATATACAAGCAGAGTCGCAGCATTTACTCTAAAAGAATGCTACTGAAGCTGCTAGTTTATTTTTGTAGATTGCTCGTAGTCTGCGGCCTCCCGTAGTACAAAATAAAAGAAGACAGTCAAGTTAGGTATCTTACGTAGGGGCTGTGTTTCACGGAGTTTGTTTTTTTCAGACTGTGTGGCAGCCGAAGTCTTTTCTTGACGTTTTCTAGTCTTTTCTACAATTTTCTTGAAGAAATGGCTGTAGCAGCCGACGCTCGTACTTTGGCAGTTGAGCTAACTGTCACTGATTTTCACACGTGTCAACCGCCGACGTGCCTAGCATTCCACTGTTCAGTTGCAATGCTTGAAAGAGTGAAACGGTGCGAGACGAGGATTGTGGGCAGGGTTGTGGAGGCCCTTTTTGAAGCAACTCCGTCAGCGGTTTGAGATGGTTCCCGATAAGCAAGGTAATTAAGGCATGGGTGAAATGTCCGTGCTGCCTAAGTCTGAGATGGCCACAGCATTTAAACGCCTGCATTTGAATTCAGTTTCGCATGAGGCAGGGCGGAATGGTGGTAAGCGCAGATTGCTGGCTGTTAGGAAGAGCCATTCACAAAACCAGACGAGTGAGAAGGTGCCAAGAGCTATGATACTAGTTTCGGAGAGCAGATCATCTCTGCTTGAAAGTTCAATTACCACGCCTGACGCTAGTGTTGAGTTTTGCTTCATTGCGCCAATCGTGTGAACTTCCAGAGCGCAGCTCTTGGGCGCCCGTTTCTGCGTTCCGCGGCGTCGCTGTTGCCCGTTGTAACCAGCAGTGGACAACCTTTAAGCTTGGAAAGGAGAAATTAAAAGAGCAACCTCCTCTCCTCCTTAGCAACCGGCGCGCCAGTGAGGGGTGCAGCTGTGCATAGCAACTGTGACGTCACACAGTAGCGGTGGAACGGGAGTGCGCGCGTCGCCGGTGGCAGCTAGATCGCCACTGCTTCGCCAGACGTCTCGTTGCAGTCGAGTGACCCATGCCTCCGAAGCGGCCCCATGATTCCGCGCCAAACGGTTCGGGGAAGAGGCAGTGGGTTGATCACAAGGCTTTCGCCAAGCGCGCCTTAGAATTGCCAAAGTGTCTTCGGTATTTTTCTGAGGAAATGAAATGCGCAGTATCTGTCCCACATATATCGGTGGACACCTGAACCAGAGGGAACGCGCATAAGTGCCCTCTGGGAACATTCGACACCTCAATAGTGCTTTAAGCTACCTGGCGTTAGAGACATATGTGCGCTGCATGCTTCAGCACTGACAAGATTGTGGCAGAAACGCTGCCACCTGCCAGGGTGGCAAGGTGGCTGGGGACTTTGATGTAGATATAAAGACAAGCGGGAATTTACCACTTATTCTGAATAACATCCTGTTCCTCTCGCTCGTAACGGCTCCAACAGCTCTGACAACTCGCGAAACGCTTGCGCAGACCTATCATCTTTGAGAACCAGGCATTGGTGCAGCAAGTCGAGCATATCTCAAACTATTTCTCCGTCCACAAAGCTTCTGTCATGACAACAATCAAGAACTGTTAGTGAACTGTTTCTTGAAGGAATATGGGTGAAAAATAAGCTGTCTGTAATTGTACTTACATGTCTTGCTCGAATTCTTTCCCTCAATCTATCAGAAAGCTGAAACAACTGAAAAGCTGAAATTTCGCACTAGGAAGTAAAGTAATCATCGCCAATTTTTTTTTACATGCAACTCTGATGTTCCGTTGTTCCTTACGCACGGGAAATTTTCGGTAGCCCGGAGGCTTTCTCGTGCTAGCGAATTTGCTTGTTCCAACCGAACATTTCACCGCGCCCTAGGGTCCAAATCGTGCCCTAACTTTTATATGGCTAGAATTGAATTAAGCAGTTATGAAGCTATTATGCTGTTTTAAGTGGCACGTAAGCATCTGAGGCTTTCATGCGCCAAGCTGAACGTATAAAAAAATTTTTTGCAGAATATTATAAAATGGAAAAACAACAGTAGTGTTCAGAGCCTAAAGTTAGTACTTACTGCTAGTCATAAAGGAAAGAACTGTGATTAACTGGTAATAGTACAAGCGTTAAAGAAGGCCGCGAAACCTGAACGACCATCACTGACTAGGCAAGGATCGAAACGCCCCCAACACTCCAATTAGAGACCTCAGCCTTCTCAGGAACAAGTGCCTGAGGTGCGGCATAAAACCATGCGAGGCACTACGTCAGAATGCACTGTTTCTTAACAGAACCTGCCTCTCGAAAAGACAAACATAAGACATGTCAACAGATACCTCTGTACCCAAGAGGAATGTACTCATTATAGAACTGCGTAAAGTACTTTTTTCCGTGATATAGAATGTGATTTATAGTAAGACCTACATATTTTCACGAATATGCTTGTTTTGTTTAGTAAGCAGTATACTGTAGGATGCCCGGTAAGCAAGCGAAGGCAACGAAATTACTTTTGTAAAACGTTCCCGGTTTGTGCAGATCTTCTATACACACAAGATGGGCGTCACAAATTTTTTTTATTTATTTTTTATTTACATAATACTTCAGACCTCATGTGGTCCAAGCAGGAAGGGCAGATAAGGCATAATTACAAACGCCATAAGTTATTACATAGGCAAAAGTTTTACGCATGACACAAATGAGGAAATACACAATTCAAAGTAAATACATTACACATCAATCTGCCCACAAGAATTCATTTCTAAGATTATTTTCAAACTTATCACTTGATACAATCTGTTCGGGCAGTGCATTCCAATCGTTTATTGTGCGCGGAAAGTAAGAGTATTTAAACGAGTTTGTTTTTGCAAAATATGGTGTTAGGGCATGGGAATGTTGGTGACGGGTTTTTCGTGTAGTCGAAGGTGTAACATAAGGTGAAGAAGAAATTCCAAACTTTCCCTGGATGAGTGAATGAAGAAACATTAATCGAGCAATTTTCCGTCTGATATGAAGAGTTTAGATTTCGTTGGAGGCCATTAAAGCAGATGGGGAATCAGTTCACTTGAATTTATTGTAAATGAAGCGCACAGCCCGCCTTTGTACGTTTTCTATTTTTGCTATATCTTTTTGGTGTACGGATCCCACACTATAGCCGCATACTCAGGTTTGGGCCGAATAAGAGAGTTATATGCTAATAGCTTAACGTGACTGGGTGCTCCTTTGAGCTTTTGTTTCAAAAATCCAAGTTTTTTAACGCAGATGAACAGATGTAATCAATATGGTCGCTCCAGTTAAGCTGGGAATTTATTAAAACGCCTAAATATTTGTATTTTTCTACTTCCGAGATAGTAGTGCCGCAAGCAGAGTAACTAAAGTGGATAGGTTGTTTCTTTCTTGTCATGCGCAAAACCACAGTCTTATCAGAATTGAATACCATTCCTGATCTGTCACACCAGGCCACAATTTCGCGGAAGGCATCATTTAATAATATCTGGTCAGCCACAGAACTTATTGGGGTGTACAGCATGCAGTCATCGGCAAATAAACCAATTTTAACATTTCTATCAACGGAACACACAATGTCGTTTACATAGACTAAAAATAACAGTGGACCTAGTACACTTCCTTGGGGCACGCCAGATGTCACTGGAAGTAACGTGGAAGAGATGCCACCAATATCCACAAACTGGGTTCGATTTTGTAGGTAGGAAGCAATGCAGTTTACTAAGGTCAAGGGCACGCCTATTAATTTCAGTTTTTTAAAAAGTTTATTTGGGGAACTTTATCAAACGCTTTGCTGAAGTCTGAAAAATTATGTCCAGTTGTCCAGATTTATCTAATACGGAACTAAAGTTACGGATAGCAGTAACCAACTGCGTGACTGTTGAAAAACCTTTCCTGAAGCCGTGTTGAAATGGAGACAAGCATCCTTTAGAGTTTAATGTTTCAAGTATGTGGTTAGCGATAATGTGTTCGATTAGTTTGCAACAGGTACTCGTCAAAGAAATCGGACGGTAATTGCCTACACACGCGCGGTCCCCCTTTTTATGCACAGGCACAACTGTGGCTGTTAGCCAGTCGGGGGACAATGAAAAAGACGATAAGGATAAACAAAAAAGTTTTGTTAAGAAATGAGCTAATGATTCAGCATAACGGCGTAAGAAGGCGTTTGGTATGTCGTCTGGACCATGTGAACTTTTAGTATCTAACCGGAGTAGGCATTGAAATGCGTCGCAATCGATTGAGGACACGTAATCACATTGTTATGCACAGTGATTTGGTTTATTTGGTTGTGGGAAGTTCGAAGGTGATCCCAAAATTTATGGGGATCATTTCGTATAAATTGTGGAAGAGTTTCTGTAAAATAATGTTTTTTTGCTGATTTAATGCTAGAAGAAAGCTCTTCTGCTAAAATAGCTAACGGACTAGAACGGGCGTTCTTAGCTTTTTTCAACCGTTTAAGCCTTCGTTTTAGGTGAATGATGGGCCGATTTATCCAGGGATTTGCTTTCTTTAAGCGCTTCTTCTTATCGGGTATGAAGTTATTGATACAATATTTACAGTGCTCCTTGAACGTGTTCCATAACTGTGTGACACTGGTTCCCTCAAAGCTTTCATAAGCCAATTCTAAGTAATCAAGGGTGGATTCATCTAGTGCTTTTGAATAATCTTTTACGTTCTTATGCTTTGCTTTTTCTATACGTCCATGGACTACAGGTAAAGATGCGACTACTAACTTGTGATCAGATATCCCGTCATTAACAGATACTGTGTAATCACAAAAAGAGTGGTTTATGAATCCTGAATCTAAGATTGACTCAGTAGAACCATGTATTCTAGTTGGTTCGGTGACTATTTGCTGAAGGTCGTGGGACAACATTATACCATAGAAAGCGTCAGCATTTTCAGAGCACCCAAGGTTTTCGTTAGACCAGTTTATGAATGGCAGATTGAAATCCCCTGCAAGAATCAAATTTTATTCCTGTAGTTGAACAAAAAATCCTGCAGCTTATACACATAGTCCAGGTCTGAATTAGGGGGCCTATACAGTGCACATAAGATGAAAGTGTAGCCACGATACGTGATTTTCAGAGCAAGGCTTTCATGGTTTTCTGGTGAATTTAGAACTATAGCGGAAACATTCGGTTTTAGTAAAATGGCTACGCCGCCTCATCGTGACGCCCTATCACGCCTAAATACAGTGTATGGTGGAGGAAAGATGCAATCATTAGTGATATCACAGTGAAGCCAAGTCTCGGTAATAACAACTGTATCAGGGCTATGAGTAAACAGAGCGATCTCAAGAGAAGTTGCCTTGTTCACTATGCTTTGGGCATTTATGTTTAAGATAACAAGGTCACAAAGAGCTGGGTTATCTAAGGTGGTCTGTCAATCAGACTTACTAGAAGGGAGAGGAGAAAGGCTAATCCGTTGTTCAGTTGAATCGCTCCAAGCGTACGTGATGTTGCCGATTTTGAGCTTGTCATGAACGAGATAAGCCTTCTTTGCATCCTTCCTTTCGGCTTTGCAAGATTCCCAGAGCAATTTTTGTTTTCTTAGTGTCTCCTTAGAATAATCATTTTGTATGGAAAAAGCCGAACCTTTTAGTTTACTAACATTTGCATACAGGGCCTTTTTTTCATTAAAATCTTCAAAGAATGCGATTACAGGACGGTTTAAGTTGTTTGCTTTTCCTATTCTATGTATACGGGCAATGGAAGACGTTGAGACACCAAGGTGTTTTTCAAAGACCTCAGAAATCACCTTATTTTTGAGTTCCTCTTCAGTTTCTGAGGTATCTTCCATTACGCCAGGTATAATCAAATTCGAGCGACGACTGCGTTCCTCCAGGTCAGTGAGCTTTTGATGTTGCTTGGAAAACGACTGGTCTATCAAATTCATATGCTGTTCGATTGGAGCAAGTGGTTTAATACCGGCCTTGAAGTCGTCAAACAGATGTTCTATGCGATCTAGTCTAGTTGCTGAGGAGCTGAGAGATATATCTAGCTTACAGACTTTATTTGCAGACTTTATTTAGTTATCTAAAGTTGTTTGTCATTTAGCCTTCCAATTACTGCGTGTTAATTTCATTCAGTGAGTTGGGAATGCCGACTTTATCGATTGCACGACTGCGAGCATATGCCGCACACAAGTCAGTTATTTTACTTCCTTCTATTCCAACATGGCTGAGCACAAGCAGAACTTTCATGTGGCCCTGCACTGTGATTTTTCTTAGGTTGTGTAGTATATGCTGGTTCGACAGAATTTCTTGAATGTATTGGAGTGACTGGGTTAAGTAAATCGGTGGAGATTACGCTGTTTTCAGTACAGACATTTATGCTACGGCTACAGAGACAGTATAGCACTCAGCCGCAAAAAGGGCTGCACCGTTTCGAAGCCTCGCTCTTTTGGCCAGACTCTTTGCACTACTCCACTTCTAAGGTCTTCTCTTCTTTTTGAGTCGTCAGTGTCAGATTTGAGGTGGGAATACAATATCCCTAGTTCCTTACATGCGTCTTCAAATCGTAAAAATAAAGGTCACATTGACTGATTTAATCCCGTACAGTGTTCTGGATGTCCATTTTCCACCTATTGGGGAACAGATGTTCTGGTAGGGAGCGCATTTTCAAGCCATGAGCACGCAAGTGTGATATCGTAGACTGGTGGTCGAATTCGTACGACATTCTAGGCAACGCTATGTCTCGTCCCTTCTTCCCTCGTGTTTGTGCTAGTGCGCTGCTTTTGTTCGTAGAACGGAAGCATGGTTCTGCCCTCAAGACTGGGTTCATTTTTTTTCCTAGATAAGGGGCTACTTATGGGAGCTTTATTGTATGCTCCAGCTTCGACGCGCAAACCTACGATCCCGCACACCAACGGGCAAGAGTAAGGGAACATGTAAAAAGTTGGTTCAAATGAAGAAGTTGAAACGTTCAAGGCTAAATTGAATGACTGTTGGCTGTGCCGCAGACTTGCTCTGAGCATCATCACACGGGCTGTTTTCCAAGATAGTGAAGGAATGCGCCTTGATTGGTAAATAAACAGAATTTGTGGTGTAGTTAACATCACGCTGTGTGGTAAGCAGATGCAGAGCTGAAGATGCAGAGATCTTCTCCCGATGCGTGTGGAACCAGCAGCAGTGATGTAAATATATCCCAGCACTGGAAAGAGCCGTGGAGAGGTTAGCAGATGAACCCGGCTTACGTTTTACTTATGAGGTATTGAAACGCCGGGCTGAACATGTACCGATACTCTTGCGAAGTTTCGGCAGCGAGAAATAGTTAAGTCGACATACTTCTCGCTATTCAATACAGGGAGGTGAGATAAAGATTGGTGAGAAGATGAAACGAGCAAGTTTGAAACAGTGTGTTATGCAGATGCATTGGTGATGATGCAAGGATCATCTTGCCCCTGGTTTGAAACGATTACTAGTGAAGTATACAAGAGTAGTTTTGGCAACAGCACTTATTGAACAAAGGTAAGATCATGCATTTCGCATCCACTCTGCATAGCAAGCAAATCCGCAAGTATGCTTCCAACGAGGCAACCAAACAACTTTTTTTGCTTATCCACACAACTCCATCGAAACAGGTTCCTCCGAAAAATATTTGCGAAGTAGCACCAGCACACTCATATGACAGTGTTCAGCCTCAACTGTAGAGCAAGATAAAATTCACCGTTGAAATATCTTTTGGAGACAGGTGACCTAATGAGAGTCAGAATCTGCTTTGCTTAGCAAGCGAAAGTGCGAAGACTCCTCCAACGAAGAAACAAAGTTTGGTCCTCATTCATACGATACCGTTTAAATACGGTCCTCCCAAAACTTGTCGGAACGTTAAGCGGCTGGTATGCAGTTGCCACTGCTAAGCCAGAACTGTGCAGCAATATGAAACAGCAGCTTTACTCATCGTTCCCGTGGAGGTGAAGACTGAAGGAGCACATTGCAACTGGTTTGGAATGAGCAACAGTAACATATGCACACGGCTCTGTTCACAACAGCCTTGGGACAGAGGCGGAAATATGAAATTAACATCGCTTTGGCATAAAATGCTGTGCAGAGGCCGCACTGAATATATACGGATCATCTTGCACCGAGTTGGCAACGATCTGTTATCCAGACGTATGTCTCACTTTTGGCAACAGGCACAGGAAAGAGGCGAGCGGCGTCAACCGATCCGCGTGGGAAATTTGAGAATGCACAAGAAGAGCTGAGGTCCTGATCACCTTTCAGTGGGTTTGAAAAATACCGCAGTGATGTATACTAACATGCGACTATTTGCATAAGCCATGGGACGGAGGCAGATCAGATCAAACTGCCGAACGCTTGGCACCATTTTGCTTTCTTGCAGGTCCCCCACTGCAAAGAGGTCTTTCCAAAAGTGGTAGAAAATTGGATCAGATACAACGGCATGAATATAGTGAAGCCACACCCGTGGTGCAAGTGGAACTTCTCGGCTTCACCCATCATACCAGCTGAAGACTGAGGGAGCATATTTCAATGGTGTGCAAAGAGCAAGAATGAGGGAGACGTCTCGGACCTATATGTTTGGATTAGGTGTTCACCAGGGTGGAAATTTGGGGAAGTTGGTATTGATCCATAACATAAGCGTAGCACAAAACCAGGACGGACGAAAGGGGAGAGAACACACACACAAACAACACACCCGCGCCTGTGTTGTGGGCGTTTGTTTTCTCCCCTTTTGTCCGTCGTCCTGGTTTTGCGCTACTCTTAAGTTATGGACAGGTGTTGTGCAGATGCCGAGCTGGTGATGCACGGATTGTGTTGCAGCGGGTATGGAATGATCAACACAGACTAACATGTGGGTCATTATTGGCGACAGCCTAGGGAGACAAAGGAGTACATTCAAATAGCGTCCGTTTGCCACCGTGTGCTGCGCAGATGCCAAGCTCAAGATGTGGGGAAGAACAGTGGTGATGTAAAAGTATCCTTCACTATTTGCAAAAACCAGGGGATACAGGCGAGCGGATGAAACCATCATTCATTTTGCACAGTATCGTACTCAAGTGCTCAGCAGAGTATGTATGAATTAGTTGAAATGGGTTTGGAACTGCCTAAAGTGACCTAGAAATGTTCCATTTCAGGCAACAGCTTTGAGAAAGAGGTAGTATGCTATAACTAGCAACAGCTTCGCATAGCAATGAAATGTTTATTTTATTTAATTATAAATACTGCGGTCTTGAACAACAAGATTATCGCAGGTGGGTACATAATTTGTGTAACACCAAACTATGCCTCCACCAGCTAAACATAAAACCGCTCCTCATGCACACGACCCCGGTACAACAAGTTCCTTCGAAAATGGTCGGAATGTTGCGTCGCTAACAAGTGGGGGAGGGGGCAAGATGAAATTAATGAGCTTCACCGTTCACTCCAGCATAGCTGAAGATGTTCGGATAATCAGTAGCGGGTGTGGATCGAGCAACAGTGAGGTTTTTGTAACTGTGTACATTCCTTTTTCCAATGTATACAGTTGCTTCATGTTTTCCGGAAATAAAATAATAATAATAATAATAATAATAATACTTTATTGCGCCAAATATTTAAAAAAATGTACAGAAATCCGGCCTGCCAAAGCCTCATAGGGCTTGAGCGGCAGAGCCCGACAGGCAGCGGAACCGCGCAGACATACACACAGGCAAAAAAAAACACAGTAATAAAAACGGACATCAAATTAGTATGACGGTGAGAACAAAATAGACACAAGACTCATGTTACATGAAGGAAAAAAAAATTCGCATCAGATTAAATCGCAAGGAAGAAAAACCAAAGTGGCATGACAATACCTCAGATCAGTGCAATAAATACAGCAGTAACGAATGAAATCACAAGATTTACTTAACAGGTGGTAAAGCACATGCATGATGTCCTAAAAAATCTAATTAATGTATCGCAGCATCTTTTTTATTTTGTATTTAGTTTTTGCCCGGCGAACACTTGGAGGTAACCTGTTAAAGTGAAAGGGAACGTAAAAATCTCTTACACGCCTTCCATATCTTGTGGACCGTCGGGGAATACAAAAAGGTTCCTTCGGTCGAAGAGACCGTGTGGGAACATACGGACTCTTATAGTCACTAAGCCAAAAATGTTTCAGGACGATCGTTTCCATCAAAAGGCGATCAAAATCAGGTAGAGAAAATATCTTAAAGAGATCAGAATTGGAGGGAAGGCCTAAATCATAGCCGATATTTTTTAATAAAGATCGTAGGAGAGAGGAGAGAATGTATCTAGATATATCTCAATTTGGCGACAGCTATGCGACAGAGGTGAGAACGTGAAACTAGCGTGCATTTTGCAGCAACAGAATATGGAACGAAGCTGGTTACGGATATATTGCTTACTTTATGGAGCACAATGGTAGCTCTGCAGTCGCTATAGATATCTTCCATTATTTTCAAATAAAACTCCACACTATGATTCCGCATTGCCTGCATGACTGCTGAGCTTTCCACTGATTCAAATGCTTTCTCGTAATCAGTAACGGTTATTCGTTATTCCTTATATTGTGCACAATTCTCTGTCGCATAATAGATAGAGTAATGGATAGTATTGTATAGCACTGCCCGCCAAACGAGCGTAGCGTGGCGCGACTGCGGCTAAGCAGCGCACTTTCCTACTCCTGTCGCACAAAAAGATCGCTCGCCTAGCTACCCTACCTTCTAACATGCGGTGATGACGGACGAGGGCGCTCTCTTTGATTGAGCGGCGGTACTTTCAATCGCTCAGCACAACCGGACTGGAAGGGAGTTAAGGCCGGGATACATGCGACGTTTTTTTCGACGACATTCGCGCGGCAGAAAACGTTGCGTCGGCGCGACGCCCGGCTGGAGATACAAGGAGCGTTGAAGCGGCGGCGCGCCGCCGCGTATCCCTCGACGCGAAAGCAAATATGATTAACAAGTGGCAAACACCACTGCACAAGGAGGTCTGTGAGAACAGCGACGCTGACCATTCTGTTAAAATCAGGAAAGTTTCACTTCGACACCATTGTAAAAATTTTAGCACGCGCGCTTGAGTGTCTATAAAGATTTGCGTGCTCGAATGCATGCCGTCGCGTACCTTTGGGCGCCCGCTCAGCCGCGGACATCAGCGGCTGCGGTTGTCTTCGACACATTCGCTTCAGGGAGGGAGCGCAGGCATTCCGATCCAAGATTCGGCCGTGTTCTCCAAAATAAAAGCGACATTTCAAGTCTGATGAAGCGTTTATTTTAACGACAATAACATTGCCGTGCAAAAAACACTGCGTAGCTCGACGGCCATGGCGCCCATGTTGGCGGCTGAAGGCAGAGGACCGGAAGAGCGGGCTTTGTGCTCTGCTATTGGCTCGCTTCAGCCGCCGCTTCCGGTCTCACCGGACGCCGCGTGTCAAAATATAGCCAGGTTTCTGATCGGCGGCGGCGGGCGTTTTTCTCGACGCCGGGCGTTATATCTGCGCCTTCGGGAGAAAATCGACGATTCGCCGCGGTAAAAACGCTCCATATATTCCGGCCTTTAGGCCGTCGACGTTACACGTCGGTTACACCGACGGCGATGCGGCTCAACCCACGAGCGGGCGCATAAGAGCTGCGCTCTAACTAATTGCGATTGCCCCAAGGTGTGCGGTTCAACAGTGCTAACTGGACCACTTTGACATTTTAAATGGTTGCATTTGGTTTGAGCGATTTTGCCACGAGTGAATGTGTGACCATTTCTGTTTTGTTTTTGTCGGGGATGGAGAACGCGGGCACAAAGTGAGCGTTCTCTTGTGAGAATTGTATTCAGGAGGACGTGGTCATCCTCGTGTCTAGCGCAAATGTAGGAATCGTCGCGACAGCTTTAGTGCTCTTTTGACTCATCGCACGCTTTTTGCTATGGTCCCGGCTGATATGAGGAGAGTTCACAGCACGACGTTCACCCTGGGCTGAATTCATATGAGGAGAGTTCATAGCACGACGTTCACCCTGGGCTGAATTCATATGAGGAGAGTTCATAGCACGACGTTCACCCTGGGCTGAATTCATATGAGGAGAGTTCATAGCACGACGTTCACCCTGGGCTGAATTCATATGAGGAGAGTTCATAGCACGACGTTCACCCTGGGCTGAATTCGTATGAGGAGAGTTCATAGCACGACGTTCACCCTGGGCTGAATTCATATGAGGAGAGTTCATAACACGACATTCACCCTGGGCTGAATTCATATGAGGAGAGTTCATAGCACGACGTTCACCCTGGGCTGAATTCATATGAGGAGAGTTCATAGCACGACATTCACCCTGGGCGGAATTCATATGAGGAGAGTTCATAGCACGACGTTCACCCTGGGCTGAATTCATATGAGGAGAGTTCATAGCACGACATTCACCCTGGGCTGAATTCATAAGAGGAGAGTTCATAGCACGACGTTCACCCTGGGCTGAATTCATATGAGGAGAGTTCATAGCACGGCGTTCACCCTGGGCTGAATTCATATGAGGAGAGTTCATAGCACGACGTTCACCCTGGGCTGAATTCATATGAGAAGAGTTCATAGCACGACGTTCACCCTGGGCTGAATTCATATGAGGAGAGTTCATAACACGACATTCACCCTGGGCTGAATTCATATGAGGAGAGTTCATAGCACGACGTTCACCCTGGGCGGAATTCATATGAGGAGAGTTCATAACACGACGTTCACCCTGGGCTGAATTCATTTGAGGAGAGTTCATAGCACGATGTTCACCCTGGGCTGAATTCATATGAGGAGAGTTAATAAGACGACGTTCACCCTGGGCTGAATTCATATGAGGAGAGTTCATAGCACGACGTTCACCCTGGGCTGAATTCATATGAGGAGAGTTCATAGCACGACATTCACCCTGGGCGGAATTCATATGAGGAGAGTTCATAGCACGACGTTCACCCTGGGCTGAATTTTATTTATTTATTTTATTTATTTATTTATTTACCCTAAAGACCCAGAAGAGGGCATTACATAGGGGGGGAATGATTAAAAGAAAGCACACATAACAAATCAACTCATAACAAATGATGGTAAATATACAGAAGGCAGAGTTTGGGTAACATTTGGTTAATTGCAGTATAACACATTGAAACCGCAAAATTCAACACGTTCAAACAAGTGAGTAATAATTAGGGCAAAATAAGTAACTAAAAATACAATGGCACACAAAAGAGGCTCCGGAGCTGTTCAGCAAAAAAAGGGCCGCCAAAAAGTCACGGACTCGGTAAATCATCTAGCACTCTATGATGCATTTTCCGTGTTCAAAAATGGTAGTAAAGCTGTTTGAAAAGATGATAATTCAGTATGGCCGACAATGCTGGATGGCAATGAGTTCCATTCATTTATTGACAAAACCAGCGGTGACTTCTGATATTTTAGTGTGCGAGCGAAAATCGGATGTACCTTATGCGCATGATCCAGGCGAGCTGAACAATGAGGTGCAGGAAAGATATGATTTCGAGAGAATGGCGTTTCGCTATAGTATAAGGTGTGAAATAATGACAACCGGGCGAACTTTCTACGTGTAGCAAGAGGTTGAAGATTCATGGCTTGCTTCATTGCTGATACGCTTTGAGTTCATATCAGGAGAGCTCATAGCACGACGTTCACCCTGGGCTGAATTCATATGAGGAGAGTTCATAGCACGACGTTCACCCTGGGCTGAATTCATATGAGGAGAGTTCATAGCACGACGTTCACCCTGGGCTGAATTCATATGAGGAGAGTTCATAGCACGACGTTCACCCTGGGCTGAATTCATATGAGGAGAATTCATAGCACGACGTTCACCCTGGGCTGAATTCATATGAGGAGAGTTCATAGCACGACTTTCACCCTGGGCTGAATTCATATGAGGAGAGTTCATAGCACGACGTTCACCCTGGGCTGAATTCATATGAGGAGAGTTCATAGCACGACGTTCACCCTGGGCTGAATTTATATGAGGAGAGTTCATAGCACGACGTTCACCCTGGGCTGAATTCATATGAGGAGAGTTCATAGCACGACGTTCACCCTGGGCTGAATTCATATGAGGAGAGTTCATAGCAGGACATTCACCCTGTGCTGAATTCATATGAGGAGAGGTCATAGCACGACATTCACACTGGGCGGAATTCACATGAGGAGAGTTCATAGCACGACGTTCACCCTGGGCTGAATTCATATTAGGAGAGTTCATAGCACGACATTCACATGAGGTGAACATGAGGCGGAATTCATATGAAGAGAGTTCATAGCACGACGTTCACCCTGGGCTGAATTCATATTTCATTTCATTTATTTCATTTCATTTATTGGTTTTGTTTGGCCTGTACAGAGACTGCAAACAAGGGAGAGCAAGCTAAAGGCGCCTAGTAGCGCCTGACAGAGGCCTGCCCTCCCCATGTAAAAAAACAAAAACAAAGTGGCACTTGGCAATGGTACAAAATTTCCATAAGTAACAGAAACTAGAAAAGCAGCGGATATATTGACAACGAAACAGAGATCAGTCATGCATAGAGCTAAGCACAACAAAACTAAGAGCAAAACATAACAAAGACAAAAACTGATTAGGTAAAAACACACCACAATTAGCTATAACAAAAATATTCATTAACAGTTTTCCTAAATCTGACCTCGGACATATTTTGTAGTGACAATTCTGTTAAGTATGGATCGGTGTTTAATGCATAAGGAATTATGTGAGTTAGTTTTTGGAACCCATAGTTTGTACGGGATTTTGATGCATGGTATTGAGGGTGCCTAAGACTGTATGCTGTTTGGGCAATTAAATATGTGCTCTGGAAAGTCTGCCAGTTTCCTTTCATAAGGTTTCTGATATAAACAGCAAGCTTCTTGTGTTAAGCGGCCGTGATGGTTAGCAGTCTATGGTTGAGGAAGGAAGGACCCGTGCTCTCACTGTAATGTAAATTATCAATCGCTCGTACAGCTCTTTTTTGTAAAGTAAGTACTTTCACAAGATTGGTTGAGGTAGTCGTTCCTCAGATCAACAAACAATATTGTACATGCGAAAAGACTAGAGAGTAATAAATTTGTAGTTTGAGTTTTCGAGGCAGTATTGTGCGAAATTTATTTAGGATACAAACAGAGCGAGCCATTTTAGTGCAAACGTAGTTTACATGATCTGTCGAGAGTAAATGTACTTCAAAAATGACTCCAAGGAACATTATAGAGCTGACACGAGTTATAGGAGCTTGTTCGAAGTGAATTTGGAAGTTGTTCGGAACTTCCTTATTTTTGGCTCTAAACAGTATGTACTTTGTTTTCCTGACATTAAGTTCTAACCTATTTGACTTTAACCAAACAGACAATTGGGATAACCAACTATTGGAGGCTGCTTGCAAAATATTACTATCGAGCCCTGAAAAAAATACGTTAGTATCGTCTCCATAGATTATAATGTTGTCTGCTGGACGAAGGTTGACGATATCATTAATATATAATAAGAACGATATAATATGAGGAGAGTTCATAGCACGACGTTCACCCTGGGCTGAATTCATATGAGGAGAGTTCATAGCACGACGTTCACCCTGGGCTGAATTCATATGAGGAGAGTTCATAGCACGACGTTCACCCTGGGCTGAATTCATATGAGGAGAGTTCATAGCACGACGTTCACCCTGGGCTGAATTCATACGAGGAGAGTTCATAGCACGACGTTCACCCTGGGCTAAGTTCATACGAGGAGAGTTCATAGCACGACGTTCACCCTGGGCTGAATTCCGTTATTCTCCCGATAAACGACGGAGACTCCACGTCACACTTAGCTGCATTGACATAACTGCGGTGCTCCTACTTCTGAAGAGCCCGGGAGGCCGCGATCATAAGGTCTTTAATTATAACAATAGGGCAAGCGGGTGGCGCAAAACTTCATTCACCATGGAGAGACTCTGAAGTGCTAGGAACACGCGGTTTCTTTCCTGTCTTCGCTATTGTTAGGCATAAAACCTGGTTTCAGCCTTAAAAATGCTACTCTTCTCGAGGCGAACGTCGGAGAAATGCTGTTAGAGCTTCCATACCAGCCTAAGATGGAACTTTCACATGCTTTAAGTTCGTTGAAAAAGTGAAAAACGCTGTACTGAAATATATTATTGTGCACACAAAGGTTGGCATCGCGGCGCACTACCAATTTCAAGGTACAATGCACGTTTTCGGCCTAACACATCCCAAGTCAAACGTGAAATCTCATCTTTCCGGCATTGTTGTTTAAACGAAGTGTTCTAAGAAACTCGCATATGTGGCGGAGCCGGCTTTCCATCTAGGTAATGTGGAGAATCTCTGTGGCCGCGGATTTCGGTCTTCGCTGGATATTGTCTGGAGAGGTATTTTGCGACGTCTTTTTCTGACCCAGCGGCCCCCATGACGCACACAAAGTTATCGCGAAACACTGCTATGCGCTTGTTGTGGTCACTGTGATCGCAGACGCTCTTTTCCGGCGTCGCCTGACTGTAATACCGCAACACTGGTATTAACAGCCATAGCTGTGAAAGTGACACACGCTCGGTTGAGTGGCTGTATTGAACTTGTGCAAGACACGGCAGACTAATCCTTGAGTGTTTTGTAGGCAGGGAATGTGGAAAACTGGTGCTTCTGGGCCTGACTGGCAATTCCAGACCTACTTGCCCGCGTGCATCAGTGGCATGTTTGCATTTTGCTGGTATTCTTCGAAGGTTCCAGCATTGTTTTCTTCTCCTCCAACAGTGCGCATGTCCGAACACCTGGATGGGGATGCCTGCCTGGCTGCAGGTGCTTTGTCGAGACAAATCGGCCTTTCAGAGGAACGTGCTTGGATGATCGCTTCCGGATTCCTCCTGGATATGAACTTGTGCCACTGCCACTTGGTACAGATATCTTTTTTTTTGCGGTTGTTCATTAATAAGATGAAATCAACGGCGGCGGATCAAGGACACTAACAAAAAAGGGACACCACATGCGCACACTACCAACTGTTTATTACACGAAAAGGTGCCATATTTAAACATGCAGCAAGCATGACACTCATCGCATTATCGCTCCGAACACAACGCGTAGGAAAAAAACAGCAGCATCAGGATGACAGACAAGAAACCTTTAACCCCTCCACAAAAAAAAAAACTAAGAGATTCTGATAACAGAAATTGAAGGAGGAGGCCATCTCGTAGCAAAAGCAGTGTCGAATAGTCGTAGTAAAAGCAGAGTCATACATCAGAAGCAAAAACAGTCAGAAACCAAAGACCAAAAATAAAAATAAAAGTAAAAAAGTAAAAACAAAGGACAATCGTACCAAAGGCAGAGTCAAACACATGGAGCAAGAGCAGTCAGAAACCGAAAAAACATCAAAAAGGAAGACAAAACCTATAACAAAGCAAACAACGCGCCTAAACAAACAGACGGCCGCTAGAAATGCAGAGCTGGAAAGACGCACAGTACATGACGTCACAAAGAACTA
This sequence comes from Amblyomma mixtum, assembly GCF_055824585.1. Taxonomy (NCBI): domain Eukaryota; kingdom Metazoa; phylum Arthropoda; class Arachnida; order Ixodida; family Ixodidae; genus Amblyomma; species Amblyomma mixtum. The sequence continues at coordinate 152,146,024 of NC_143018.1, forward strand.
CCAAAAAAGGACACCATTTCTACGGAGCAATGCTGAAGAGTCGCTAACACAAGTGCCTCCCATCTTTTTTATCATAAAAACCTGAAGAATTTCACGTGCCACCTGATCGAGACTCCTGCCAAGAATCCTTATTCCGTTAAGCACTGGCTCACACTTGCAATCTTTACATCACCATCATCATCATCATCAGCCTGACTACGCCCACTGCAGGGCAAAGGCCTCTCCCATGTCTCTCCAATTAACCCTGTCCTTTGCCAGTTGGGGCCACTGTATCCCCGCAGACTTCTTAATTTCATCCGCCCACCTAACTCTCTGCCGCCCCTGCTACGTTTGCCTTCTCTTGGAATCCACTCCGTTAACCCTAACACTGGTTACCTTGCCTTCGCATTACATGCCTTGCCCAAACCCATTTCTTCGTCTTGATTTAAACAAGGGATATAAATTCACCAACGAAAGAACGAGACAAGAGAAGAAGAACACAGGACAACGCTGGACTAACAACTGAAGTTTAATCGAGAAACGGCCAACCTAGATCACCAGAAGACGCATGCGTATCAGAAACTCTAAACAAAACAGACAAATACATAAGTGACAGATCACCGAGGATGTCATTAACCCGCATTTGTTCCCTCAACCACTCCACCCACTTCCGATCTCTTAACGTTGCACCTATCATTTTCCTTGACATAGCTCACTGTGGCCCCGCCGCGGTGGCTCAGTGATTATGGCACTCGACTGCTGACCCGAAAGACGCGTGTTCGATCCCGGCCGCGGCGGCCGAATTTCCATGACTGCGAAATTCTAGAGGCCCGTGTACTGTACGATGTCAGTGCACGTTAAAGAACCCCAGGTGGTAGAAATTTCAGGAGCCCTTCACTACGGAATCCCTCATAGCCTGAGTCGATTTGGGACGTTAAACCCCAATAAACCAAACCATAGCTCGCTGCGTTGCTCTTAACTTAAGCTAAACCCTCTTTGTTAGCCTCCACGTTTCTACCCGATAGGTGAGTACCGATAAGATAGAGCTGTTGTATACTTTTCTCTTGAGGGATATTGATAAACTACCAATCATGATCTGAGAGAACCTTCCATATGCGCTCCACCCCATTATTCTTCTATTTATTTCCCTCTCATGATCCGGATCTGCGGTCACTGCCTTTGCGAACTGCTGTTGCCTTGCTAGGCTGTTGAACATCACTTTGGTTTTCTGCATGTTAATTTTAGCCCCACCTTTCTGCTCTACCTGTCTAACTCATTAATCATTCTTTGTAGTTCTTGCCCAGAGTGGCTTAGCAAGGCAATGTCATCAGCGAATCGCAAATTACTCAGGTATTCTCCACTAACTCTTATCCTCAAATCTTCCCATTTCAGGCCCCGGAATACCTACTGTAAGAAGGCAGTGAAGAGCATTGGCGAGATTGTGCCTCCCTGCCTGACATCTTTTCGTATTGGAATTTTATCGCTGACTTTATAGAGAACTATAGTAGCTGTGCCATCGTTATATATATTTTCCAATATTTTCACATAACACTCTTCCACACCCTGATTATGCAATGCCTGCATGACAGCTCAGGTTTCCACGGAGTCAAATGCTTTCTCGTAATTAATGAAGGCTATACAGGGTGTTTCACCTAAGACTTTCTGCAATTTTTAAAAATAAGCTATTTGAATTAGATGCGCGCTTTTTCTGGCATAGCATTGTCAGTGGTGTAGTACATCATAATGCATTTAAGACGTGCTAACTAGCAGGATTGTTAACCAATATTTAATAGTTAACTTTTAAACTATTACCGTTAGGCTCCTTAATTAATGAGAGGCATGTAGCCCACCGTAAGTAATGTCCATATCCGTTTTTAAAATTTCGAGAACACGATTATCCTCGGCGCTGTGGCCCAACAAATTTTGGCTATCTCGACGAGTTAGGTTCACTGGAGAGGTTGCTTTGCCTGCAAGCTTCTCAAACCGCATGTATTTTGGCGCGATGTAGGCGAAATTTGTTGGGCCACAGCGCCAAGGGTAACCGCGTTTTCGAAATTCTGAAAACTGATATGGGTATTACTAACGGTGGGCTACATGCCTCTCATTAATTAAGGTGCCTAACGGTAATAGTTTAAAAGTTAACTAGTAAATACTGGTTAACAATCCTGCTAGTTAGCACGTCTTTGCTGCATTATGATGTAGTACACCACTGACAATGCTATGCCAGAAAAAGCGCGCATCTAATTCAAAAGCTTATTTTTAAAAATTGCAGAAAGTCTTAGGTGAAACACCCTCTATATAGGGGTTGGTTATATTCTGCGCATTTCTCTATCACCTGATTTATAGTGTGAATGTGGTCTATTGTCGAGTATCCTTTACGAAAGCCTGCCTGGTAATTTGGTAGTCTAAACTCCAAGGTTGTCCTTACTTTATTAGCGATTACCTTAGTAAATACCTTGTAGCCAACGGACAATAAGCTCATTGGTCTGTAATTCTTCAAGTCCTTGACGTCTCCTTTCTTATGAATTAAGATAATGTTAGCGTTCTTCCAAGCTTCTGGTACTCTCGAGGTCACAAGGCATTGCGTATACAGGGTGGCTAGTTTTTGTAGCCCAATCTCTCCTCCGTCATTCAACAAATCTGCTGTTACCAGATCCTCATCAGCTGCTTTCCCCCTTTGCATTGCTCCTAAGGCTTTCTTTACTTCCTCCTTCATTACTGGCGGAATGTCCCATTGCTGCGCTCGACTGCCTCCCTCAGTAACCTCATGATTATATTCGCTACTGTAGAGATTTGTGTAGAACTTTTCGGCTAATTTAACTATCTTATCCATATTGCTAATGACATTGCCCTCTTTGTCTTTTAGCGCATACATCTGGTTTTTACCTGTGCCCATATTTCTCCTCGACTGATTTTAGGCTACCTCCGTTCCTTAGAGCATGCTCGATTTTCTCCATGTTAAACTTTCTTTTGTCGGCTACCTTGCGCTTATTTATTAACTTGGATAGCTCTGCTAGTTCTATCCTGTCTGTGGAGTTAGACGTCCTGGGCCGATCCGCGAGCATAACCTGCTCAGCTTTTTTGGCGCGGAGAAAACGACAGGAACGTTGAACTGGCCAGCAACCTTCAAGCTGTGCGCCACTCGGTGTATATAAGGGACCATCTGTGGTCGCCTTGAGCCCAGCTTAGAATAGGGTTTTTTCTTCTTGCCTTTCATTTTTTGAAGGAGGGTCTCTGCTACGCTGCCAACAACAGAACACGGGAAGAGAGCCATCTCAAGCCTTTCGATCTGATTGTTGAAGCTAGCCTCAGCCATGTGAGCACAGGACTTAAGCAATGCGGACTCGAGGCAAAGTGAAGCGATCGCCCTTTTGACTGTCTTGGAGTTGGCCGATCCGTACTGAAGCAGCTCCTTTTTTGCTCGGGGAGAATACATCCAACACACTCGCCCTTCTAAAAACTTTATATTAATATTGTAACGCGGCGGCCAGCCGAAGAATGAGGCGTAATCAACGATGGACAAGAGATGATTTAATTAATGGCCGCTGGCCTAGCGCGATCACTCCGTCCTGCGCCACTGCCAGCTTCGTCAGCTTCGTCTTCTTCGTAACATTACTCGGGGCCACCGAGCGATCGTCCCGATCGTAAACTGAGGAAGACATGGACGAATGGATGCGTGATTCAGCGATGTCGTTCCTTGCAGAAAAGAAGTGGCAAGGTGATGAAGTGCCTTGGTGGATGAGATGATAGGAAAATGAGTCCCAAGTCCACTAAGCATCCGGGCCGTAGGGTGCCAGGATCTGACGGCCGAGGTCCTTGGACGCACCGAACGGCAGGGGCCGGGGGGCGGTGTCCTCATGTGTGGGCAGGGTCTTGGGTCGGTCGGGTCTTGGGTCGTCTTGTCTTGTGGTACGGGCGGGGAACGGGGCTGGGGTGAGCGGCGAGGCCGGTTCAGGTCGGGCGGGCTTGGGCACGGCCGTGCGGGGCGGACCAGGTACACAGGGCCGACATCCAGGGCAAGCGCAGGACGCCGAAGCTCTGTGACCAGGATGGCGATGAAGCACCTCGCACCCAATGTAACGTGGCGGCCAGCCGAAGAATCAGGCGTGATGAACGATGGATAAGAGACGATTTAATGGCCGCTGGCCTAGCGAGAGCGCTCTGTCCCGCGCCACTGCCAGCTTCGTCTTCTTCGTAACAATATTTAAAGATATCTGGCCGATATCTATCAGCCAGAAGAAGAAAGCCCTGTGCGAAACGAGCCAAGGCAAGCATTTCGTTTCCTGTGGCGTCGGAGTGGTGTACGAAAACCCACTGACGTGCGGGGGGGGGGGGGGGGGGGGTCTATATAGGCCAGACGGGTCGCTGCATTAACGGCAGGGCACGGGAGCATGAAAAATCGTTAGAAAGCGCAGGCGGGTCGAATTTGCCCCTGCATTGTAAAGATTACAAGTGTGAGCCAGTGCTTAACGGAATAAGGATTCTGGGCAGGAGTTGCGATCAGGTGGTACGTGAAATTCTTGAGGCTTTTATGATAAGAAAAGGGAAGCACTTGTGTCAGCGGCTCTTCAGTATCCCTCCGTAGAAATGACGTGTCCTTTCGTGATAACGTTTTGTGACGTCATGTACTGTGCGTCTTTCCAGCCCTGCATTTCTATCGGCCGTTTGTTATTTGTTTAGGCGGGTTGCTAATTTTGTTATAGGTTTTGTCTTCCTTTTTGTTGTTTTTCGGTTTGCTTCATGTGTTTGACTCTGCCTTTGCTACGATTGCAATTTGTTTTCTTTGGTGTTTGATTTCTGACTACTTTTGCTTCTCATTTATGAGTCTGCTGTTGCTACAATTGTTCGACACTGCTTTTTCTACGAGATCGCCTCCTCCTCTAATTTCTGTTATCGGAATTTCTTAGTTTTTTTTTTCTTCAGGGGTGAAGGGTTTCTTTTGTGTTATTCTGATGCTGCTGTTTTCCACGTGTTGGGTACGGAGCGATAGTGCGATGAGTGTCGTGCTTGAGCTGTATGTTTAAATATGGCACCTTTTTGAATAATGAACAGTTGGTAGTGTGCGCATGTGGTGTCCCCTTTCTTGTTAGTGTCCTTGTTGCGCCGCCGTTCATTTCATCATGCACCAACACGCCCCTCAGGCCAGTCTTCTGAAGTTCATTAATACATCAGCGCAATTCGAATTTAGAAACTTGCACCGAAGCTTTGAAAGTTATTGAGGTGAAGGAAAGCGAAGAACGCCGTCGTCGAGGATTCGTGAGCGTTCAACCCAATTTCAGCGTAAAAATAGTTGCTTGTTATAGAATTACTGAACTGCAGATTCAGCAAGGAGGAATTGAACTATGCTGAGAACATTTTTATATTGTCAGTACTCAGCTATGGGGCTGTAACGTGGAGACAAACGAAAAACTTTAAGATTAGGTAGAGGACAGCCCAGTAAGCTATAAAAAGGAAGGATAAAGGTGTAAAAAACAGGAGATATGAAATGGGAAGAATTGGGAAGGGATGAAAAGGAAGTTAGTGGTATCCTAATCGAAATCAAAGACAAATTCGCATGATTATGGCATATAATACGAAGACATGGTAACTGTTGCTCTCTTAAGGTTACGAAATGGATTCCAACACAGGAAAAGCGTAGCAGAGGGCTTCAGGCAGCCAGGTGGATGATTGTGTGTAGAAAGTTTCCGAGGGTAAGGTGGTCACGCCTGGCCCAGAAAAGAGTGAATTGGATGGATATAGGAGAGGACTCTGGCCTGCAATGGATATATTGGGGTTGCTGCTGCTTCGGATGCTCATTAAAACAGGATAAAGCCCGCAAAGGTCTCAGGAGACGGGTTCTAATTTATATTTTTATTTATTTTTCATTCATTTATTAATTTGTACAAGATACCATAATGTCCTTGACGTGGGAACCACGCATTGAAAGCGGCGTGTGTCGCCTCTGTAAGTGCTCAAGATCACCCTTGTAACCCCGAAGCCCGCAGTAGGATCCTTCTAACCGCCACTTTATGTCTGTGCATATAAAAACTTCACACGCGAACGTGTTGTTGGCTTCTATGTTTCGATTATTTTATCGATCCATTTTATCACGAAGGTTGCATCTGTTCCACAACCTCGAATATTATTTGTGCATGCTGAGTGTTCACCATTCCAACGAGATTTCTTGCCCAGTGGTGCGCGTAGGCCGAATTCGAATAGCTAACTTTCAGTATCGAAAAAGATGTCTAGTTATCAAACTCAGAAAGGAACATTTATATTGTCACGGAGGTAATCAGCGGCTGAGGGTCAAAAGCGGCTTAGCCCAGACGTGCGCTTCCAGGTGCGCGCGCACGCACGCACGCACGCACGCGCGCACACACGCGCGCACACACGCGCACACACACGCGCACACACACGCACACACACACGCACACACACACACACACACACACACACACACACGCGCACACGCACACACGCACACACGCACACACGCACGCACGCACGCACGCACACGCACACGCACACGCACACACACACACACACACACACACACACAAGCCGCCGCGGTGGCTCAGCGGTTACGGTGCTCGGCTGCTGACCCAAAAGACGCGGGTTCGATCCCGGCCGCGGCGGCTAGAATTTCTTTGGAGGAGAAATTCTAGAGGCCCGTGTACTGTGCGATGTCAGTGCACGTTAAAGAACCCCAGGTGGTCGAAATTTCCGGAGCCCTCCACTACGGCGTCTCTCATAGCCTTAGTCGCTTTGGGACGTTAAACCCCATAAACCAAACCAAACCAAACCAAACACACACACACACACACACACACACACACACACACACGCACGCACGCACGCACGCACGCACACGCACGCACGCACGCACGCACACACACGCGCGCGCGCGCGCACACTTCCTCTTCTTCTTAAAAGGCTCTAAAGTCTGCTCAAGCGCTGGCGTCATTAGCCCCCTCCTCCGAAGGCACCAACCCGATGCCGCCACGAACATAGGAGTGGTCTCGAGAAGAGTTAGTGCGCCCTTTCGTAGTAGGGCTTGAGGCGAACGACGTGGACCACCTCGGGGCGGGAGTGGCGGCGAGATTGTTGAGGCTCGTGGGGGACGACTTCATAGTTCAGGGCTCCAAGGCGTCGCACAATTCGGTGAGGACCGAAATAGCGGCGCAAGAGCTTTTCACTTAGGCCCCGTCGTCGGATATGGGACCAAAACCACACAAGATCACCCGGGAGGTATTCAACAAGCCGCCTGCGTAGGTTGTAGCGTTGCGCGTCGTGGCCCTGTTGGTCTCGAATGCGAAGCCGTGCGAGTTGGCGGGCAGCTTCGGCGCGTTGTAAGAAGGATGCAACGTCGTCATTTGGGTGGTCGTCGTCATGGGGCAGCATGGCATCGAGTGTTGTCGTCACCTGACGGCCATAAACGAGGCTAAAGGGCGTCATGTTTTGACTCAAGTTTTGACGTCGTTGCTCTCACGGAAGTGAACGCTTCGTCAGACGTGTTACTACATTTCTCGCTACCAGGCTACCAGTTATATTCTTACACTCGTTCACAAAGAACGGGAGGAGGAATCGCAGTTTTTGTTAAGGATTCTTGGTCAGTTTCTGAAATTAGTATTCCTTTCACTCAAGCAGAAGTAGTTGCGCTCCGCCTAAGTACACCTTGGTTGTCGCTGGTTCTTCTCACAATTTACCGCCCTCCTTGTTGTAACGGTCGAATCTTTTTAGCTGAGCTTGATTTGGGAATATCATCGTTCTCCCGCGAAGAACACGTGTGCATTATCGGTGATATGAATATCGATATTCTACGCCCCACTGTGTCAACGGTCGCAAGATTATCTGGACACTTTATCAAAGTGGGGACTAGCGACTACAATCCACAGCCCTACACGTGAGGAATACTTAGCTGGGCAGCTGGTCGCGTCTTGCATCGACCACATCAACGTGCGTTCTCAAAACCTGTCGGTGCGGTCTGCTGTGGTTGAGGTCAAGCTTGCAGACCACTATTTCATTTGCTGCTCGTCAACAGATAGTTCCAGCCATCCTGCATCTATGCACAGCCAGCAAAAGGTATCAGTACTTGATTATAAGCGTCTTGATGAAAGAATAGCAAAGCATGATTGGGATTCTTTTATTCACAGTGTGTCCCCTGCGGACTTATATGACAGGTTTGTCGATGTTTTTCGTTCACACAAAGCAGAATCTTCCCGCATGGTTACAGTTAAACAACGAAATTTAGACAATACGTGGATGTCTCCCGCGATACTGGAGCGAAGGATCTGCTCTGGGCTCGATCAAGACGTGCCCCAAACTGTTTTGAGCTACGACTGCAGTTTAAACGTGAACGAAACCGTGTCAACGCCATGATCCGTCTGGCCAAGCGCAACTACTTTAGGTCTCAGTTTAATGACGCACGTTTTAACAGCAAGAATACATGGTCATTGGTGAATAGTCTGAAAGGAGGGAGCGCTGCTATCTACAATGATACATATTTCATCTCGCATTTTAATAAAGATGGACAGAGCATTGCGAATGACGAACAATTTTTTTTCTCTGGTCTCTGGAGCATCTCGAACCCCTCCTACCGACTGTCCTATGCCTCTCAGTGTGGTGGAATCTGCTTTCCTTCCTGATATTACTGAAAGTGATTTAAGGTTCATGGTTGAAAAACAGCGCACAAAAGACTAGACACAAGAGTAAAGGCGACGACAGGACAAGCGCTTGTCCTGTCGTCGCCTTTACTCTTGTGTCTAGTCTTTTGTGCGCTGTTTTTCAACCATGAACCTATACCAACTCGCCCAACTTAACGTTCTACTAAGTCATAATTTAAGGTGTACACTTTTCAGTCTTAAACGTAGCAAATCTCCTGGTCATGACGGCCTCACGATTTCTGAATTGTGCAGAAATTTTGAAGCGATTAAAGGTTCTCTACTAGTTATCCTTAACACTATCATTTCTACTGGTATAATACCTACTTCAATGAAAACTGCTAAAGTTATACCTTTTTACAAGGGTGGCTCCAGAAACATTATGAGTAATTACCGACCTATCTCTATTCTACCATGCATTGGCCAAATTTTTGAGAAGCATCTATTACTCACCATGACGAACTTTTGAATACGCACAGTGTTCTATCACCTTGTCAGTACGGCCTTATAGCAGGAAAAGGAACAACGGTTCTTCTTGAAGAATTCTCTGACGTGCTAAATTCAGCTTTTGATAAGAATCAAGTCGCATGTTCTCTTTTTCTGGACGTAAGCAAGGCTTTTGATAGCATCTGCCCCGTTCTTTTGCTTGATAAACTTTCTGCGCTGGGATTTCGAGGTTCGTTTTTGGAACTGCTTACTAACTTTTTACAAGATAGGCGCCAATATGTGTCGATTTCAAGATTCCATAGCGCTTTCACGGCAATTACCTCTGGAGTCCCGCAGGGTTCTATATTGAGTCCTTTATTATTCAATATATACGTTAACGACCTTGCTAACAGTGTGCCACCTTTGCTGTTTCAGTATGCTGATGACACTGTTATAGTTGCATGTGCAAAGAAATACACTGATGCTGTTACAGCACTACAGATGGCAGCTATTAAAGCAATGGAGTGGTTTAAGTTTAATCTTATTAATGTTAATACTTCTAAAACAAAACTTATATGCTTTCATAACCCATTAAAACAAGCTGAATTGACTCACCCTATTTATTTCCATACTTCCTCTTGTTTTAATTGTAACTGTGTACCAGTAAAATATGCGCAGTCGGTCAAATATCTTGGCCTGATCTTCGACAGTGATCTCTCTTGGAACTCGCACCTTTCTTTTGTTTGTCAAAGGCTTCGTGCTGTATCGTGTGTCCTGTATAACATTACATATTTTATGCCTTTTGCTGTCCATAAATGTGTCGCACATGCTCTAGCCTATAGTGTGCTTAGGTACGGAATTACTGTTTATGGTCACTGCACGGTTCGCTGGCAACACAGGGTGAATTCGCTTCTCCGTTTGCTTCTAAAGAATGCTTACGACCTGTCCATTGGTAATGATATTGATATTTTTAGAAGACTAAAGCTTCCAAGTTTTAACTCTTTATTAACCGAAACTATTGTGCTAAAACACTTCTGGTACAGTCAGTTCACCATTCCATATGTTCCTGCTCGGGATTTAAGACCAAAATACCGCTACTGCATTCCTCGCTGCTCAACCCGGTACGGAAAGCGCACACGTCATTACTATGTACCTGCCTGTTTCAATAGCTTGCCACCGACTGTACTCCGCATGAAAACTAAATACACCCTGAAAAAAATTTGGAGTCACTTTGGCGACTAAAGTGGTGCAAGGCGAAAGCCTGAGTACAGCATTCTGCCACGAATGTGGTTGTGAATGATGATTCAAGTGCTGCCAGCGAATGACGCGTCCATTGGCTGTCTGCTTGTGTCACTGATGTGTGGTTAAGATGTTAAGCTTCGTCTGTAAGAGTGGAACGCGACAGTGTCTTGCAACGCCGCCAGGGAGTCTACAGAACGCCATCGCCAATTCGGCTGTACGCCTTGCTGGACGGTAAATTTATTTTTTGAGGAAAGGAAATGTATCTCTCTCGCATATCTGGGTGGACACCTGCACCTCGCCGTAAGGGAAAGGGGGAAGATGGGAGTGAACGAAGACGCCGTATTAGCTAGACGCGCCTTTGTTCATTCCAAACCATTCAGCTGGCATTACGGAGTGGCTAGCGTGCTCGTCTCGCACTCCGGAGACCCTGGTTCGATTCCCCAACTCGACCAATTTCGTTCTCGGTTTTGTTGATTTATGCGGTCTAACTAGAAAGGTTAATTAGGCTATTTCATATTTATATTATTGTAATTCTATCCATCGTGTTCTGTCATTCACCTGTCAAATGTTGGAACTGTCTAGG